>NW_021620995.1:1403623-1463420 GCF_004785775.1 Grammomys surdaster | reverse complement strand
GTGTGTGTGTGTGTGTGTGTGTGTGTGTGTGTGTGTGTGTGTGTGTGCTTGTGATATATATATAGTCTACAAGGGAAGAGAGAAGAAGAAACAGGTTGAGAGTTGAGAGGCCATCCTTGGGGAATTAGTTCTCATTTGATGTCTTGTTGAACCTGGTGTCTCTGATGCCTTGCTGCAAGTTCCAGATTAGGTGACCCAAGAGTTTCCAACTAGTAGAGATGATGCTGGAATTACAAATGTTTGTGAAGGCATAGAGCACTTTGTTAATGTGAGTTCCAAGAATGAAACTCGTATCATTAGGCTTATGTAATAAATATATCAACTGAGTCATATCCTGGGTCCATCTGATTTAAATATGAACTGAAGATTGATGAAATTCCCATTAGGATATATGTATAGAGGTGGATTTTTTAACACAAAAATATTGTGATAGATAAGACAGACTTTAAAAATTAAAAAAATTGTGTCAACATCATGATTCAAGAGAAATTAATAATGCCTTTGAAATACCATAATTTTGCCATTTAGTAAACATTAAATGTAGACATAATTTTACTGCTCTAGGGGAAGTGGGACTTGGGAGTATGGAACAGGTAAAATCTCGTGCAAAAGCCACTTTATGCAGAGCATCTGACAATCTATACTCTGAGACTTAAAAGGAGTCACATAAATAAAGTGTATAATCACAAAAGCAGGTCACATCTGGTGCGTAAGCCACGTGTGGCAAAAATATGTTTTTCTATAGTGGCATGTAAATATTTAAAAATAGCCAATTATAATCAATAATTTGAAGTAAACTCACTCTTATCCACTTTTCACCTTGGAGGGAAACTAAAACATAATCCAAGAATAATTCCATGTTTTTGAAGAAACTGAGGGCACAAACTCTTTTCTTGTTTTTCAAAAAGTACTCAAAACTCTCCTCATATGACTTCATTCTTAGACCATGTGCTGATAGATAGATAGTCCTTATATTTGTTTATAATTCATATAAAATAAATATTACTCACTATTTTTATTTTCATCTGTACATGTGGTTAAGAAAAACTATGACTTGTATGATTTTAATACTATTAAACATCCTGAGTATTATTCTCACTTATTATCTCTCTTTTATTTAATGGGAAAACGAAGTATCAATAAGCACTACAAAATAAAAATATGAAATAAATATAAAAATACAGAATTATCAATAATAGACATTTACCAAAAATTGATAATTTTCAGGACCACTTTTAATGGAATATATAAGGATATTTTAATGTAAATTCATTAAAATGCAATAAAGTGCTTATATGTGTATGTGTGTATAGCTATTAACATTTGGTATAATTTAAACATAAGTGATACAAAACCATTTAAAACTAGATAATTTAATGATAGAAGACTTACTAAAATACTTAAAGCAACAATAAATTAGAAATAGAAGTATTACAGCCCATTGATGGAATAAGAAAAGAAGGAGGATTTTAAAATACAGCCTAAATGTGGACTGGGACCCATTTTGAGGGATTAAATTTTTTAAATAACACCAATGTTTTAATTACAGAGGCAATTACAAATCAAGGATTTCATAGTTATTTCTGGAGTAAATAAATGTCAGCATTCATTACAAAGATTTCTGGACCCTGAATGCTTAATTGAAACTTTCCTCCTGTCAGTTCTTGCCAGACAAGAATTCTATTATATGCATAATGAGCATGCAGAAGTGATTTATTTGCCTAGACTAGTCTCCATGTGGCTTTTCGCCCCCATCTTGTGTATGCAAGGGAAGAAGCTAGGAGAGTCAGACATTATCAAGAAAAGCATACCGGCTAGATAAGAGCTGCGGAGGTGTGCATTTTGGGTTTTATTTACCACTGTATTTGGGTAGAGAAATCACATTCTTCCACTGATCTTTACTTCATCTTCAACAGAGATGAAAATCCATTTAATTAAATATTTCTACATAATTTCATCCTGCACTATGATATTACTTTCCAATGTCTGATGTTTGTTTTTAAGTTTTCTCACTCACATACATTATAATTTCTCCAGTGTTTGAGGACAGATAACATTCTCCAATCACACACACACACACACACACACACACACACACACACACACAGAAATCACAAAATTAAACTAATCATTCTTATTAGTTTTGAAGTAACTATCAGTTGTTTCTACTTTCACTGTAACTAGGCATCATCTTAGTAAATATGAAACAGAAATGTATAGTTTCTTCATCTTCATCTGGTTCTTCCTTAAGTTTCTATGATCTTGTTCAATCATCACATAATCTTTCTGTATTCTTAGTGATTAGAACCATATCTAGGAAACCTTTGATTGTTCTGAGATGATTACGTATACAAGACTACATAATGTTGAATGTACATGCAACAGTATATCCATCATTCTCTCAAACGTTACCATGGTTATTTAGTTGCCACTTCACGTTAAAGTTGCCTCCCCTGTTTACTTTCCAAGGTCATTCCCTGAAAGGCAACAAGTATTCATTTTCAAATATGAAACCCACACCTTACATAAAGTTGATCACTGAGTTCAGTGTTTGAAGTAAATTACTATCCATTAGCCCACTTACAGAGTTCATTAGATTCAAACTTGGTGATATTCTATCTCACCCAGAACCACTAGAGCTTCACCTATTATTTCTACTTTTACTATTATTTTTAAACTATATTGGTTTTCTGCTTAATTTATTTTCAGCACATGGTCGTTGCATTCATGGCCTTTTCTACCTCCCTCTATCACCTGGATTGTTCCTATTGCTTCTTCTTTTAAGGCATCATAATTTCAACTCCATGTCATTTCTCATAGGCAATTCTTACCCACAAATCTGAAGCAGTAACTCTGAAACAGAGGATTGCAACATTTTCCTCTATTATCTACAGAGCCCAGAGTATAATGAGATTCTTTCTTCTTTATAAAGTTGCAAACTTCCTTGCTTGTCTTCTGGGGTGTAAGTCCCACACCAAAGCTAGCAGGATGTCCTCAAGTTCATTTGTTTGTCCTCAGATACTGACTCAGTATATGAGGGAAGTGTTGGGCCAAAAGAGTTGTTATTATGAAATGTTCTTAATATGGATTCTGTACGAAATGTTCTGCTTATCAGCAATATTGCTAAACAATGACTGACAGTGATATTGTCTGTTGTTAGTAAGCCAACTCGTTGAGGTTGAAATTTCAAATTGTATAAAAAAAATGAATGTCATTTGTAAACTGACAAGATAACTACAATCTGAAATAACATTGATTTTAATGGAGAATAATGGATGTTAGTTGTGAAAACTTAGTTTAAAATCTGAGCTAATAGCTAATTAGATATAGTTATCTCACAATTTATATAAAATATAATACTTTTTCAATACCAATTCCCACTCACTCTAGTTGCATCAAGATTATTTTATGAGAATAAAAGCAAGTGAGACCTAAAAACTAACTAAAAGGAACAATATAAAGAACACAAAACAGAGTTCCATTGATAATATGGCTAATTTGAGTATTATGTCTGCAAAACTAATAATATTGTCACTCGTGGTTTTGCCTATTTTTGAAATTTTTAGAAGCTCACTATATTTTAAGAAAGTGAACATAAACCTTATATTAATATTACCAATTGTGTTTGGAAAACCCAGACCACCAAAGTCTCAACTTTTTTCTGACAGTACATCCTTGCACAGAAGATTGTGATAACAAATCTTTTTCTAGTTATCATTTTGATGGTTAAATAGGATACTTAAAAAAAGTAAACCTGGTAGACTTACACCTTTGTACAAGCTAGATAACCATTCTACTTGGACTTCATAATACCAGATGGTATTTTTTCCCTTACTGTACGAAGTATTGCCTTCTAGACCTATAGAAAGAAGATCTATTTAAATTCTTACAATAATAGTTGCCATTACTGCTTTACATAGATATGTACGTTTATTCTTGTGTAACTGTCAATGTCATTTCCCCCCAAACAATGAGCTGATATTCTTTTGTTGAATTTATAGAATGGTAAAGTCTAGCAACTTCTCTGTTATATTATACTGGCATCTTACAAATTTAGATAATCTCATAAATAGATGTTTAAATAACTTTAAGTTATTTCTCTGTATTTCACAACTCAGCTCAGTGTGTAATGCTAAACTTACACCCAACAGCTGAAATATGAAGCTGCCAATTCAAATAACAGTTTCTTCAATTTCAAGGAAATGTTGGTAACTACTTAGTTGATTCTGGAATTTCCTACTTTCTCTTCTTCTCTCCTTTATCTGACTGACAAGTGGTTCTAATAAGTTAAAATTTAAAAAATCTAGCCGGGCGGTGGTGGCGCACGCCTTTAATCCCAGCACTCGGGAGGCAGAGGCAGGCGGATTTCTGAGTTCGAGGCCAGCCTGGTCTACAGAGTGAGTTCCAGGACAGCCCGGGCTATACAGAGAAACCCTGTCTCGAAAAACAAAAAAAAAACAAAATTTAAAAAATCTGAAACTATCACTTTGACATCCTAAATTTAAGGAATAATTTCCCATATGGTGAAGTGTTATGTCCTTTAGGGAATATTATTTATTGGTGGAGGACTTTAGCTTTACATTAGGCCCTATCTGCCAAATAAACTCTTTTCCCCTATTTGTAAATTTTAATTAATTAATTAATTAATTGATTAATTAGTTAATTCATAATCCCAGGACAGTACTTCTTTCATCCCTTCTTAATGAGACTCTTCTCCTCTGAGAGGGTGGGCTCGACCTGGGTATTCCCCTGAGCCCTGGCTCAACAACTTTCTGCCAGATTAGGGGCATCCTCTCCTACTGAGGCCAAACAAGGCAACCCTGTTGGAGAAACAGATATGACAGTCAAACTACAACTTTAGGGAGAGCTTCCACTCCAGTTGTTGGGGAACCACACGGAGATTGAGCTACATGTCTTCTGGGGTCCTCATTCCAGCCCCCTGTGTGTTCTTTGGTCGGTGGCTCAGGTTTTAAGAGCTCCCAGAGGTCCAGGATAGTTGACTCTGTTGGTCCTCCTGTGGGGTTCCCATCCCCTTCAGGGCCTTCAATCCTTCCATAAGAGTCTCTTCCATAAGAGTCCTTGACCTCTGTCCAAATTTTGGCTGTGGGTATGTATCTGTGACTGTTTCAGTCAATGGTTTGGAGGACGTTTTCAGATGACAATTAGGCTAGGCTCCTCCTATCTGCAAGCATAACAGAGTATCATTAATGACATAAAGAATTAGCACTTGCTCATGGGATGAGTTTCCAGCGGGACTGGTTATTGGCTGACCATTTCTTCAGTCGCTTCTCCATCTTTGTCCCTGTATGTCTTGTAAATAAGACAAAATTTAGACCAAAAGTTTGTGGATGAGTTGGTATCCTTATCTGTCCATTGGAGTTCCTGTCTGAGTAGAGAAGGATCCTTCTTACGTTTTTATGTCGCCACTGTTAGGCATCTTGGCTAAAATCACCCCCATTGACTCCTCGGAGCCTACCATATCTCAGATTTCTGGGACTTCTTAAAGATTATCCCCACCTCCACCCCCAACTCCCATACCAGGCAGCTGAAAATTTCAATTCATTCTCTTGACCCTCTGGGTCTCTCGCCTGTCTCTCCTCACACCTGCCCTACACTCCCCTCCCCCTGTACTCTCCTACCCACTCTTTTTTCTCCCTCTGTCTCCTATGACTATTTTGTTCCCCCTTCTAAGTGTGATTCAGCATTATGGCTTAGGCTTCCTTCTTGTTTAACTTCTCTGGGTCTGTGGGGTTTATCAAGGGTATTTTGTGCTTTATCAGTTAGTACATAACATAAATGTCTTTTTGTGTCTGTGTTACCTCACTCAGAATGACATTTTCTAGTTCCATCCATTACCCTGAAAAATTCATGATCCTCTTGTTTTTAATACTGTGTAGAATTAAATGAACCTCACTGATTAAATGAACCACATTTTCTCTATCAATTCTTCAATTGAGGGACATGTGGGTTTTGTACGATTCCTGGCTATTACGAATAAAGCTGCTATGAACATGGTGGAGCACATGAAACTGTGGTATGGTGGAACATATTTTGGGTATATTTCCATGGGTGGTATAGCTTGGTCTTCAGGTAGAACTGTTTCCAATTTTCTGAAGAACCGCCAGATTGATTTCTAGAATTGTACAAGGTTCCATTACAAGCAGCAATGGAGAAGTGTTCCCAGTTTCTCCACATCCATGCCAGCATGTGCACTTGCTTGTGTTTTTTTTTTTTTTTATTTTAGCCAGTTTGATTGGTGTAAAGTAATCACTGGATGTTTTGACAAAAAAGCCAAAATCATACAATAGAAAAAAAGAATCTTCCGAAAATAGTGCTGATCTAACTGGATGTCTGCATGTAGAAGAATGAAATTAGATCCTTATTCATCACCATATACAAAACTCAAGTCTAAGTAGATCAAGCCCCTCAACATAAAACTCAATACACTATATCTAATAAAAGTGAACGTGGGAAATAGCCTTGAACACATTGATACAAGAGACAATTTCCTGAACAGAACTCCAATAATTCAGGCTCTAAGATCAACAATTGATAAATGGGACATCATGAAACTGAAAAGGTTCTGTAAGGCAAAGGATGCTGTCAATAGGACAAAACAACAGCATACAGTTTGGGAAAATATCTTCACTAATCCTACACCAGTCAGAGGGCTAATATCCAAAATATATAAAGAACACAAGAAGTTAGACTCCAACAAACCAAATAACCCAATTTAAAAAATGAGGTACAGGGCTGAACAGAAAATTCTCAATAGAGGAAACTGGAAAGGCCCAGAAGCACTTAAATGTTCAACATCTTTACTCATCAGGGAAATGCAAATCAATACAATACTGAGATTCCACCTTATAGCAATCAAATAAACTCCTTTTACATACTCAATAAGGAAGTCATAACTAACCTGCCATACATATTAGACACTTCATTAGTATGGAAGGGGTTGGTACTTTAGAAATGTCAGCTTTATCCTGCTGATGTTCCCCCATATGCCTCTGTTTGTCATCTCATTTTTATTAATTGCACACCAAACAACAGTAAGAAACTATGTCTCACTGTGTAAGTCACTGACCATAGCCACATTGTCGTTTCCATTCTTAGCTTGTACAAGCTTATAAGATTCATTCAACAAGAAGAAACCTCATAGTACAAGCAAAAGAATTTTATGTCAAAATTTTATTTTGTTGCATATGTGATTTATCTCATTTAACTAAGGTATGAAAATATTTCTAATATTTCTAAAATATTCTAATTATTATAATCTCATTATAAAACACATAGCTATTGAATATTTTCTGTTTAGAGAATGGGAAAGGCTGTGATATGTCTAATAGTGTCATTAGTACTTCTATGTCATATTTCACTTTTAAAATCAAAATGTTATACAATTTGTTATCCAAATGTTCTCTAAATTCTAATTTATATATACAATAGCCAGAATTTTCTAAAACATCACCACCCACAAAGCAGTAGTTGGAAATATGAGAATAACTTTTCATACAGGTACTAGGTTTATTATTATTAGGATATAAACCTTTTGGCATGATGATAATTTATCACAATGTTCAAAGTATTTTCTTTGAATAGCAAAACTGATCATGTCTAATTCTTAATGGTTCTGAAAGCTTTACAAGGATTTGAAGATTGATACAATGTTTCCCTTAATTCTCTTTTCTTTAACCTTGGCTCTTTGTATATATAGCCTAATTTCTACAGGCCTCTTTGTTTTGTTTGTATTAATTTTGCAAAAAATTTCTCAGCATGATACATAACATTATCTAAAATAACAATAAGCATTTTTTAAATATATAAACTTTTAAATTTAATAAAACACTTCTTAAAATTAAACAGCATCAACTTCTTTTATCTTTGCTTTGATTACAAGCAAACTCTCAATGATAGGAAAGGTGAACAGACAAATCTCAAAACTGAACAATTTTGGAAGAATGTATTCAGCTGTGATTTGTCTACCTTAGATCATGAGCATTCTCCATGGTTAACTGTTTATACAGGAAAGTTCTACAGTAAATAACATCGATAATGTATCCCTGTCTAGAAAGTATTGGAATGAAGTGAACTCTAATTCTAATACATGGAAACATGCTGTCACTAGCTCAACTAGAGACCCATTTTGTGGGTAAGAACCAATCCATGACCTTATTAATGATATTCTGTTAATGCTTGCAGACTGGAGCCTAACATGACTGTCCTCTAAAAGGCTCCACCCAGCGTTTGATTTAGACAAATGCTGAGTCCCTCAGCCATACATTGGATTGAGCTTGGGGATTCTTATAAAAGAGTTTGGGGAAGAATTGAAGGCCCCAAAGTGGTTAGGAGCAAAAAGATCAACAAAGTCAACTACTCTGGATCCTTGGGGCTCTCAGAGACTGAACCACAAACTAAAGAGCACTCAGAGGTTGGACCTTGGTTCTGGCACATGTACCAGATGTCCAGATTGGTCCTCATGGGTCCTGGACAACTAAACCAAGGTCTATCCCTAAAGCTGTTGCAGGTCTGTGGTGTCTTGACTGGCCTCAGCAGGAGAAGAAGCATCTTCTCCTGCAGAGACGTGATGTGCCAGAATGGGGGATACCCAGATGGGGCCTCCACTCTCTCAGAGAAATAGAGTGAGGACAGAGGAGGGACTGTAGGAGGATGAACCTAAAATAGGCACAGAGTGAATTTAAAAAAATCAGATTAAAAAGATTTGTAGCCAAAACTGAAAGAAAACCATTTTTTTGTTTGATACTGATATTATTTCTATATCAAATTACTTGTAAAGCCTAGAAATTACTATCAACTGGTACTCATGGTTCGTTCACTAAGGCCTGTTCCACATAGTATGGCAAAAACAACTACAGACATTAAATAGGATAAAATAATAGACTGGTCTGTTATTGTCCTATACATATTTGCTTTTCAAGTGTTTTGTTAGGATTGAATTCTGCCTAGTGGTTACAGGCAATATCTAGCAGGATATGTCACATGTCTTCTGCTTTTACATTTACATATTGACTATTGTTTATAAATAAATTTAAAATTTTTTTCTTTTAAATATTCATGCGTCATATTTTCATTATATACTTTCTCCTCCTATAACTCCTTCCTGTTCCTACCCAAATATCTACCATAATCACACAATGCAAATATATTATATTCTATCTGTATCTTTCTTCCAAACAAAACAAAACAAACAAAACACAACAAAAATACCAAAACAAAGAGCAAAAAAACAAACATGGACTCCATATTGTGTTAGCTAATACTTCTGGGTATGAGGACTGTGGTTGATATTCCCAGTGAAATTATTGTAAACACCTCATTCCCCTTTCACAGTTGCAAATAGCTTTCTTGATAACAGAAAATGTTTTGTCAATTTCTCCTTCTCCATGTTGGGATTTTGTCTGGTTTGAACTTGGGCAGCTCTTGTGTTTATTCCTATAGTCTCTGTAAGCTTGGATGCAGCCTGGACATATTGACTGGAAGATGCTGTTTCCTTGAACTTTGTCACCATCTCTGTCTCTTAAATCTTTCTTCCTCATCTTATACATACATTCCCGATCCTTGTGAAAATAGTTTTGATGTAGATGCTCTGCTTACGTATGAATACTTCAATACCTCATACTGTCTGCACAATGACTAGTTGTGGCTTTCTATGGTAACCACTATCTACTCCAAGAAGCATCACCTCTGATGAGGGTTGAGCAAGGCACTGATCTAAGGATATAGAAATGTTATTGGAAGTAATTTTACTTGTACATCCATTCATGTGGAAATGATAAAAAAATAAATAAAAGTATAAAAAGAAGAAAGAAAAAATATGCCCATGAATGAGAAGCCATGTGGGGAAAATTCTGAGTGCCTGTAAAAACACTCCAAGGTGTGGGGGCAGAATAGAGTCTTGTAAACTCAGTTTCTTCAAAACATGAACTTGTTCTTTTAGTGTGAGTGGTACTCTACTCAGCTATAGCAAATAAGAGTGAGTTTACTAGAGATTGTTTATTATTGTTCGCAGCTTGCATTTAATTAACAGTATAAACCATCCTTTATATGCCTCTACTGGAAAAAATGTTTTTGCCATGTGTAGCTTGTCCATGTGATTGTATATACCTTGAACTCATGAGAAATTTACTTCCATGACCTTTCTTAACCCTCAGAGTATAAATTGTCTGAAGCTCAGAATAAAGCTGACTACGGCATGGGACTTTAGTGTACCTCATTTATCACCTCCCTTCTCCCAGGTCCCACAACCTCTAGAACAGCAAATACCTTTAGACGAATAATAATATTAGGATTTCCCCTATGTAGGTAAGTTCTTTGACTTTTTACAATGTTATGTGATCTTTCTTATAGAATGGACTATAATCCATTATTTTTTGTTGTTTGAAAAATGGTTAGTTACTCATATAACGTATGTGCCACTATTCTACCAGTATATCTGGCAGGCAGGTCAGTGTTGTAGGTCATAGGGTTTGTAGTTGGGAGATATGGATAATTAGCTTTTCTGTAGAGGAATTTTATTCCAGAAACATGGCTTCTTTCCAAGAGATCACATTCAAAGTCCTAGGTCTGTGTGATTCAGCTGGAGTGCAGATATGCCATACACACTTAATATCTTTCTGATTGGAATACAAATACATCCTTAGTATATACCTTTAAGCTAAAATTAGTTTGTATAAAGAAGTACCCATGCTTAAAATTAATGTCTAATTTAGAGGCAGACAAACTTGAATGTTCAATTATTGAATTTGGGCATCTTTTTAAAATTGAAGAATACTGTTCTATATTTCTTGCAAGGAATCTATCATCATGGTGCTTGACAACAAATCAAAAATTAGTTCCTATAAGTAGAAACTCACCCTATAGAAACCCAGGACAGAGAAATTCAGAAGAATTTGATGAGAAGTCACATAAGAAATTGTTAAAATCTTTGAAAAGATTTTCATTTTCTTCTAAAATCAAAAAAGGAGTATTTTTCTTCACATTTCATCAAACAGAGCAGTTATGTCGAGAGACCTGCAGCTGTTGAACTCCTGTGATTTGCAACAGTGTGGATAGAACCTGAATTCATTGTGCTAATGGCACAGCCAAGCAATGAATGAAAGTATCCCTGGAGTTACATGGACATCTAATAATTAGAGTTTGAAAAGGTCTATCTATGATAATGAGGACTAGAGTGATGACTGCCAAGAACTGCTAAGGTATATGTGGCATGGAATAGTTAAGAACGTAAGTCTGTGATTAGGATAGTACCAGATTGGAGCAAGAAAATCTGGAATAATATTGAAGCGTAGACTGACTACAAACATATTACTATGCTACAAAATTCAAAAAGCTAGAAGAAAGCAATCTGAAGTCTTCCACAACAAATTAATAGTGAGTGTTTGAAGAGATAGCTATTGTTACACATTGAATCAAAACATAATCTATAATGTCATTAACAGGCACGGCTCTTTAGATTTTCAGCATCATTTAAAAACAAAATATTTTAAAAGTCATTTTTTTCTGTGTGGTGAATATTTTAGGGTACCAAGTAGTAAGGTACCAACTGCCACAGAGTTCTTCACAGAAGAATTTATAAAGCCTTCTATGAATAAGAATCTAAGACCTCTATGAAAGTACAGTCATTAGGATTTAATGGCAGCTTATTTTTATGTACATGCATAAATATGACTTGCTGTTTTAACTGATGTTAATCATAATAGTGTTATGTTTTAAACTAAAGGTAGCTGATTGTGTTATTTACTATGTTACATGAGGAACTTAATTAGCTTCTGTGACCTGAATGTCTCATAGGCAGCAATGCTAATTCAAGCATTTCAAAATAATTTCTCCCCTCACAAGAATATGCTTCTTCAAATTTAAACTCAAATGTAAACATACGAGAAGCTAGAAAATATCGTAAAGAGTTTTTAACTCCCTGAATTTTTAGAAATCCAAAGAAAATACAAATAGTTTTTCCAGGGTAATGAAACAAGAAAGGTTGTAAGGAAAAAGACAGAGGACTACCAGAGGTGAGGAATAAACCGCAGAACAGGGAAAGCCAGGGGGGATGTGCAGTCTAACCAATTTTCAGCTAGACCTAAATTTGAAATATCCAAAAAGACAACTCTATCTACATAAGACACAGGTATCTACTGTTCCTGACTCCAAGGTTGTGCTGACCTCCTTTAAATGATCCACATTTCACACTCCTTCTTCTCTGACTAAAATTCATCTGACTATGCAGCAGTGACCTCTTTAATTCTGTTCTTTTTTTTCCCTTTATAAAACCTCAATAAAGGGGGCACGTATGTTGATTGAAATTAAAGATGTGGTATACCTCTTTTAAATTCTTTGCTAGCACGAAGTCCATCCTCTTAGTAAATTTTTAGGCTAACATCCTTCTGCCAGTTTACCATATACCTTATAAAATGAGGTGAAATCACTTCACACAAGGTTGCAGAGCTAGCCATGGGCCAGGATTAGGTGCAAGCCTAGATTGTTGCTCTAGTGCTCACAGTCGGGGACACTTGAACTATTGAACCCAACCAAGCAGAACAATGACAGCAGTTGTCATTTATACACAGTGTTTGCCAACCACTGTTGGCTAACCAAAATGATGCATATTTCAATTTTAAATTATATATAATTATCCCCAATTTACCAATACTAATTTACAAAATCTAATCTTAATATGGTTCAAATGGTTAAATCACAACTAAGTTTCAGAGTCAGATATTTCTAAACACTGAAAATGTTTTAACAAAATATTAAGAAAATTTTCTCAGTTATGTGGGTCCTAGTTGTAGCTTATTCTGTGATAGTACATATAAAAAGCATCACTTAATCTTCAATAATCAGTTCACCTCTCTTGTAAAGGAGGAATTTCCTACCAGGGTTAAATGAAATGATAAAACTCATGCCAAAGGCAGGTATCTGGGACCCTGAAATGAGTGAAAATGGAATCTGGGCTGAGCTCTGGCATGCTGGCATTAGTTCATCGCTTTCTCTTCATGACTATGAATGTGATCTGATCAGTTGCTTCAAGTTCCTGCCACATTTTTGTCCTAAAAATGATCAGCTCTAACCTAGAAGTATAAATCAAATAAACCACCTTCACCCATTAAAAGAATAAAGAAAAAGAAACGTGTTTCTGATATTGGAATACATTGAAGCTCTGATTGTGGGATGTGTTGGAAATGGATATTCCTTGCATATGATTTTCAATTATGTGATTTGATAGATTTGATTTGACCATCTAATTGGCAACCCAGAGAGTCTAACTCTGATTTATTTTGTCACAGCATTAACTGAAATTTGACAATAAAGTTGTATATTTAAATATAAGAGATTTAAGATTTCCCTGACTTCATAAACTTCTGGAGATTGAGAGGTGGACTAATTGCATGATCAATGGAAAAGATCTCTTCATGATATGGCCATGCCTCTAGAGTCTTAGTGCTTTTGTGATTTTAGGTTACTAATCTATACACAGTGTATTTGATTTTATTTTATTTTTCAATGAGAAATGTAACAGTAACAAACATGTTTGATAATCCTGGTGTAACTTCTACTTTCTCTTTCTTGCGTCTGTGTTGCATCTTGTAGTCAAAAGGCTCACTACTAATAGCCTTTAATAGGTAGATTTTGTAAACTAGAGTATATTTTTGTCAGGTCTCATATGAGTTTCTAAAGTGATGTTATTTGTTCTCTATAAATATTATCTCTTCTCCTTCTAGAAAGATGTACAGACTTTTTCTCCAACTCCACATGCTTCCGCATTATTTTTACAGTGGTTTGCAGGAAGTTTGTAATAAGTATTAAGTTTAATAAGTTAACAACACAAGGTAGATTTCACTTTATTTCATGAAGTTCTAAAATAATACAATTGAAAGTGATGACATATGTCAGTTAGCTTTTTTGTACTGTGACAAATTGCCTGAGGGAAATGAACTAAGAGGAAATAGTTGAGATGAATGTCCATTACAGAGTTTTCACCCTAGGATCTTCTTGCCTCATTGTCCAGGGTCTGTGGTGAATCAGAGTTTCATGCAGGGAGAAGGCACAGTGGAGCAGAGCTGTTGACCTGATTTCAGATGTGGAGAGAGAGGATAAGAGGTCTGGGGACAAGATATTACATTCAAAGGTACTCACTTTTTAATTCAGTTTCTCCAACTAGGGCACATATCATACCCAAATAAGGTCATCTTGCTATGAATCTACCAATGGAAAAATTTAAAGATTAAGGTGAGACCTTCATCTACCAATAAGTTTCCAAATCTCTATTTCAGAGAATTGTACTGGAGCCAAAGCCTTCAACAGGTGAGCCCCCCATTAAAAAAATCCTTATTAAAAATTTTCTGCAATATTTTTTTAAAATGCATGTTGTATATCCCTCTACATGTAGAAAGTCAAGTACTTCTATTTTATAGACTTTCTTGACACTACCCAATTAGATTACATTCATTAACAATAGAATGGCTGCTATGGTATATCTTCCCCTGGAGTCATTCCTTCAAAGTTCATTCTCAATGTTTTCGTCCAATTAAACTCTAATGTTTCAATTTTACATTTCTAATAATCAAAATATTTAATTGTTCTCTAGTTCCTTCTATAGTAGGAAAGAACCTATATTTCTTACTCTCAGCTGCTGTTGTTCTTACTATATTTCTCTTGTCTGTAATTTGTCTGCTTTAATAGCATATATATGTTTCAACTAGATTTGGCACTCCAACTACTATATAAATGGTTGTGTAGTCACTCCAGTGCTCTGTTTTTCTTGTCTGACTATACTCGTTATTATTCATCAGAATTATCTTAAATCTTATCGCTTGATACCAATTTCACTGATCCTTATGTGAAACTATTTCATACAATTCTCTTCTCGCCCATGTGTCATCTTAAAGATAGATCCCCTATCATAGTAGCAATGCTTTTCAGTCTTCTGTCCATGTATCTCAAGCAATATTTCTTAATACAATAGAATAACTGGCCCAACTTGAAACCCATCCCATGGACAAACAACAATCCTGACCTTATTAATGATACTGTTATGCTCGCAAACAGGAACCTACCATAACTGTCCTTTGAGGGGTTCTGAGCTAACTGAAACGGAAACTAATAACCACAGCCCAACCTTGGACAGAGAGGTCTGAAGGCCCTGAATGGGATGTAAACCTCCCAAGAGGGTCAATAGTGTCAACTAAATTCGACTCCTTGGAGTTCTCAGAGACTGAGCCACCAAAGAACAAACACAAGCTTGAATGAGGCCCCTGGCATATATGTATAAAAAAGCAGTTCAGTCTCCACATGGGCACCCAAAAACTGGAGTAGAGGCTCCCCCTAAAGCTGTAGTCTGACTGTGGTATCTGTTCCCCAACAGGGCCAAGTTGGCTGGCCACAGTGCCTCCTCTGTGGCACCTACCCTGACAGAGACTTGATGAGCCAGGGTTGGGGGATTCCCCAACATCTCAGACATCTCAGGGAAGAGGAGGGGGTTTGGGGGGGGCCTCTGTGAGGGCAGGAAGGGGTAATGTGTGATGTAAATAAATAAACTAATTTAAAAAATAGAATAAGATAACAGAGAAAATAATTATATACTATAAAAAAGTAGGCATTACCGACTATATCAGGGTGCTTCCCAGATATAAATGTTCTTCACTGTTGCAGTTAAATATGTACACGAGTCTCTCCTTAAAGTATAAATCGAGTTCCAAACTGAATTTTCATTTTTGAAGGCTGGAAAACTGAGCTCTACAAAACTAAATACAGAATTATTCACATTACAGAAACTCATTACAGGCTTGCTTGTGATTGATTGTCTGAAATATCTCTCAATTAACATGTACAATTAATGATAGGAAATTAGGTCCAGTGTTCAACACAGTAATTGTATTGCTTCTACAGCAGTATATTGAAAGATCATTTCCCTAATTATTTAAAACCTAAAAGGAAGAATTTAGGTTACAAACATATGACTCATTTAGTATCACTAAAATTTTCCATTATTCTGGTTTTTATATTTAATCCCCTTTCTAATGAAAAAATCAGCTCCAGTATCTATAGTTGACAGGAACAGGAAAGCTAATGTGCCTGCATTAGTTCCTTAAGCACTAAGAAAGAACAGGATTGAAGGCTGACCTTATATGTTTTACTTTAATGAGTTTTAGACTTGGGGATTTATTTCATTTTGCCATAAACACTTGGATACATTTCCTCCATAAGATTTTGTGTAATCCGAGCTTTTAAAAACTAGTAATTAAATTGCTCAACTTCAGAAACAAACTGCCATTGAAGGCAGAATTAATTGGGATTAGCTTCCAGAAACCATGTGGTTTCCAGTTCAATAGCAACATGTGGATGAGGCAGATGATATGGCAATGCTGTAGTTTCTAATTCCTGAGCATCTAGAGATATAGCCAGAAATGGAGCAATGTGAATCAGTGGCAAAGTGCTCGGCAGAGTCACACCTGGGTTGTGATCAGTGTTGCGAGTCCCTGTCTGCTTTTCCTTCCAGATTTTCTTTATACCATTTTAAATGATGTCTTTTTCTCATAATTCTATTTAAAATGACAAAGCCTTAAGGTGAGCAGCTACACCCTCTTTATGGACAGAGAGGGAGATCCAAATCAATCTATACTAAATATGAACATCACAGACAGCGGTATCAAAGACATCAAAAGGAAATGTTTGAGAAGAGGTGAAACAAACCGGTGACCACAAGGGCACCCATGACCAGCAGAAAAATTGGAGAGCATGTCCAAGCTGGGGAAGGGGTAACTGCACACAAATCACAGGTCCTATTTGACTTGAGAATCTGAGAGCCATATAGCCTTTGCAACTTAACGTTGTGGGCCTTAGATCACCCCTCTCTTTTCACAAAAGAGAAAATTGATTCATAGGGGCTCTTTGTTGTGTATTTCTGCTTTCAATAATGGCTAGCAGCATTACAGAATCAGGTTGATGCGTTAGAAAATACTATGCATTATTTCCTCCGTATCCACCTTTCCTGGGACTTACTTGGCTCTTTCTTTCCCACTGTTTTACATTATTTCTTTCATTTTATTTGTTAGCACATTAGATCATTAGTGTCTTCAGTTTTTCAGACATAATACTGGAGGCTGGGACACGTGTTTCTCATTTTCAGGAAGTTTATAATGCAATGGATGACAATAGACATTTAAAATTAATAACATTTTTGATATAGTTGTAGATAGGGGACCTGCCTAGTAGGAACAAGGGACTGAGTTACAATCTTAGAAGTGCAAAAAATATGAATAGCAATGATAAAATCTAAGCTAAAGGGAAATTAATGTGTGATACTATGAAGAATGTATTATCTAGATCAAATCTTACATCATGAGTAGTTGTTTAGATTTTGGTAAAGGATGCTCAGTTGTATCCCTGTTTTTTTAATCAGTAATGTTATATAATTGGGGGAGTAGAAGAAAAGAGAAAGGTGTGTTGGTATTAATGTTACAGAGAGTAGAAAAAGTCCAACTTCACTATTCTTTCTTTCTATCCTAAATATTCTGTGTTTCTCAGTGTGCTCACTACATGTTCATTTTTAAATGTTATATACTGGTGGACAGCAATTCTATTGTTCCTTAACACTGACTTTCAAAATGTTTGTATTGCACTACCTACTCACCATTTTTATTTAGTAGATTTAGATGAATATGTATAAAAAACACTCACAGTGAAGATTGTAGTTCCTTCCCCCAAATAGTTCCTCATGCAAGGAGCATCTACATGATCCGGTATATATGTCGGAGTCATTAGAGATTCCTGTTTCTCTTCACCTAGGTTTTTACTCCATCATCAAAGAATAGCCCTTGATTTCCTTCATCTTTGGTTTCCTGGATGTTATAAGAGCATTTTGATAATTTTAAAACACTCCCCTTTGCCACCAGAGTTACACACTCACAGCTGAAAAGTACATTATAGGAAGTACCTAGGACAAGCACAGGCTTTTTCTATCCATCTTAATGTTGTTAGGCTAGGGAAGAGGAATAAATGTACCAACTTAAATTATTAATACATTAGCATTAAGCCTGTAATTGCATATTTTCTTTCCGTAATAATGCCTTAAACCGATTCTCTAAAATATGAGCTTCTCCAACTGGGAAAAAGAAAGGTCTGTTTTGTTTAAAGTGTGAATATGGAAGCTGGTATAGGGCAAGGGAGGAGCATCCGCTGGGCAGCACAAGCTTGTTGAGCTAAGCAAGGCCTCTGGAGCTGGAGTAACAGAAGGACTAACCCGATCTAGGATGTTATCCTCTGACTTCTAGATGCGTATTTTGTCACAATCACAACCCCATCATTTGCATATGCACACATCATTGTATATTTTTAAGATAAGCTATGGTAGTATCAGGAAATGATGTGGTCAGCAAGCAGTATGACCACGTTGCTTACATGATTTTTGTCATATAGGACAACAAAAGACTTGTTTGCAGAGTGAAAATACAGATTAGAGCAGGGAAACTGAACTCATGACTAGGGTTCCTAAACATTTCTATTTGGAAAGTAGAAATCAAGTCTATCTCATATTTTTTTCTTATTTTTTATTGTATATTTTTTTTATTTATTTACATTTCTGATGTCATCCTCTTTCCCCATTTCCCCTCCCTAAACCCCCCCCATGCCATTCCTTCTCCACCTTTGTGCTTTTATATCATTTGAATTACATGCATGTATTAAGGTCAGTTCTAGGTTGAGGGACTAACAGTACAGTAGATGCATATAGTCAAGGAACAAGCAAGACAATAAACCCAAATAGTCCAAGAACAAGCAAGGCAATAAACAAAATTCAGTGAACACTCCACTGATCACTGTTTCTAAGGGCTTATCAGGATGATCAAAATATCTGAGTCAACTTCAATGTCCAAGCCCAAAGTCATTTTCATGTCTGAAGCCTACTTCCTTGTTCTAGCCTAAAATTTAGATTCTTGTCTGAAATTACTTCTTTGTTCTAGCCTAATATTTAGATTCCGGACTGAAATTACTTCTTTGTTCTAGCCTATTTATATAAAAATACATTAAAATTTTTTAAATTTTTTTTTTTTTTACATTTGAAATGTTACTTCCTTACCAGTACTCCCTCCAAGAGTTCTTCACTGCATTCCCTCTCTCCTTTGCCTCTGAGAAGATGCTCCTCCTGCCCAACCCCAAAGATTTAAAAACATTTGGCTTCATATATGGGAAATAGCAACCATTTTAACTAGAATCAGCAATGAAATATATTGAGACTTCAGCTACACATTGGTGTTTCTACTGACGCTCTTATATTTTTTACCTTATATGTATTCCAGGTAAAGTAAGTTGTGGATGGGTCTACATTGTCTGTTGCTGTTTAGTATACAGAGTTTTCACAATTTAAAAAGGGCATGGTGCCACACCTTTAAACACAGTATTGGGGAAGCAGAGCTAGGCTAATCTCTGGGAAATCTAGACAAATATAGTGTACATAGAATTTTCCAGTTCAGTCTAAGATATATAGTGAGAACTTGTCTTGAACAAATAAATAAAATAAAAAGAACAACAAAATTAAATCCATAATTTATCCTACCACAAAATCATTAAACATGTTCGTATTAGTTTTGTTAAGGTCTTATGGAAATATATAAGTGTGGTATCAGAAAATCGCAAGCTAGTTCCATTTTTCAATAATTCTCTGAAATTATTATAAAATGCAAATATTAAAGTCTATTTCTTGGCTATTATTTTAGGTCTGAAAATTAGCTACGGTAAGAAACAAAAGTAAAAGTATTTATTCATCCTTGAACACTGACTGTCTTATTTAAAATATCAAAGGGCATTCCAAATTCCACACATTATATACATTTCTAGCAAAGGAAAACAATAAGATGTCATTAATATTTCATGTAAAGAAGCCAGAAGTAACTGAGAGGAAGCAAAGAGTCGAAAGGCAAGTGATGGGAAAGTTTGGTCCAAATGAGCGGGCAATTATTAAGAAGGCTTGCTGGAGTAAGACACAGTCAGCATTGTGGGGGGCATTAGTTGAACTAAGGAATGAGGACTGACTAGGAGCAGCTGGCTGAGGGAGGAGCTGGGACGAGCATAATCACCCGATGTGAATTCAATATAATTGATTTAGATTACCCAGTAGTCTCAGCTATGTTGAAGCTTCACAAGGCACTTTAGAAATAGAATGGAATCATTCTGTCATTAATTTCTTTGATGTCCTGTAGAATAATCCTGCAGAAGCACAGAGATCTGTCTTTGTCAGGCAATATCCAGATTCATCTGAAAATAATACAGTAAGAAAAAGTACAACTCAAAACAAATTTCAAACCAAATGAAGAAGCGTCATCTCTCTCTTCTTTCCCAAGAAAATAACAGAAATTAAAAAATGAAAGCCTGGAAAACATTACTATTAGTGCATGTTGTGTTTTTGATACAGTTTGTTTTCAAGAACGATAGTTCATTTTGTAGTTAGAATTTCATTGTTCTCTATAACTTCAAAAATAAATAAAATACATGTTTTATATTAGTATATTCTTAGTCAATACTAGGGCGTAAAAATCCTGAATTGACCTGTTAATGTGGCTTCGTACCTCTCCCATGCATATATATCATACTTGCTATCTATCAGAAGCTTCCCAGGCAAACAGTGCTGATATTGTTGCATCTCACTCATATTGTGCATGCCAAGTCTTTAAATGTCAGCAGCTCTTGATCTTTTCTTGTTAGTAAATGTATAGAAGTAGGAGAAATCACCCATTGCTTCATGTTAAGACTCATTGATGCTATGGTGTGCTTATAGATGACAGGAGCCTAGCATGGCGGACCTGAGAGGCCCAACAAGCAGCTGATTGAGACAGATGCAGATACTTACATCCAACCATTTGATTAAAGTCAGAGAATCTTGTGTTTGAATTAGTAAAAGGCTGGAAGAAGTTTAGAGGAAGGGTAACTCCATAGGAAGTCTCTACTAACTCAGACCCTTAATATTTCTAAGACACTGAGCCACCAACCAGGCAGCATACACCAGATGAAATGAGGCCCCTGAAACATATACAGTAGAAGGCTGCTTGGTCTGACCTCGGTGGGAGAATGTACCTAACCTTTGAGAGACTTGAGACCCCAAGGAGTAGGGAGGTCTGGGTAGGTGGGGGGGGGCACATACACTCAGAGACAGAGGAGAGAAGAGCAGGATGAGGAACTGTGGGAGGGGAGACCAGGAGGGTAGAAGTGGCTAGATTGAAAAGAAATAAAAGTAATAAAAAATTGTAATAATGCTAAAAAATATAACTAGCAAAAATATACTTGTCATCCACTGCACACTACATGTGGTTAGGTAGAAGCATAGCTTTTATTTTGCCTGTGGTTGCCAGCCTTGAGTTTGCAAAGCCTCTATGAGGCGTATATCTAAATTGTCTAAAATGTTGACCCTTTGTTTGTTTGCATTAATACAATCCATTATATTTACAAAACAGACAGAAAACACAGATATTAGAATTTGATAGAGAATTTTGAAATATATATTTTAAGAATTTATAAATAAAGTTATTGAACTCCTCCCCCCAAAAAGACTGTTCTTTCGTGTTCATGCCATCAGCAAATTTAAGAAATGAAGAATAGTGTCCAGTGACTTTTCTATCATTGGATGTGACTCAGATACTTTCTATTTTATCATTAACTAGAGTACACCCCAACAAGCATGTAACCATAACAGGAAGTGACATTAATGAAGTTAAGCATGAAGATGGCACATTACAGACTATTAGCTTGGTCATTTTGTGTCATCCTCTATCATCCTCACAAAATACAAGGGGCAAATGAGACTTGGTTGTAAATTTCTTTAGTTTCCAGTTCCTAATGTAATGCTAATGTGAATATCTCATCCTGAGCTATATTTTTGAGGTGTTAATAATACTGAATATGCTACTTTTCTTCATTCTCATCAGATCATGAATTCTTCATGACTATTGTGTATCTCCCAATGTGTAAATTAATTTCAACACTTGTTCAAAATTCAACAAATATATAAATGTTCTATAGTATAGGATTCTTGTAATCTTCTCATGTTTTTCCAGATATCAAAATGGATGGATATTGTCTGTAATGCCTACCTATGCAATTGATTCTCTCACATATATCAGCAAACAAAATTCTCACTGAAAGAAACAATACCATAGGAATGGCTTCATAGGCTAGAAAAAGTCAGGGAGTATGAAGTGTATGCTCAGATAAATATGGATTATGGGGTAGTGCATAAATCAAAATTATATGAACTCACATACTGATTGTAATTGCTAGCCTTTCAACAATTCAATCAACATATTCATATTTAGGGAAGCACAAAAATAGCCAAGCCTAACTTTCAAGCAAATGACAAGTATTCTTTCTTCCTGTACCCTTGATTTACATTTTACATTGTTTTTAACTCCCTAAGAAAAGTAATATCCTTATCTAATATTTTTTAACACTGAGCAGAACTGAACTGTAGTAAAATGAAAGAACTCACAGTTCTGTGTCCATACTCGATCACTTATATATAAAGACTCCAGAAAAACAAAGTGTCAGAAAGGATTCCTGAGAACCTAAAGATACATACTTGACATTGGAAAACAGTGAAGAGATACAGAAACAGTGAAAGGAAAAAAAGACATGAAAAGCAAGCAAGCAAGCAAGCAAACAAACAAACAAAACCCCAAAATACAGCTTGAAATATTCCCTCAGAATAGCTTCCTTTAAAGTGAGCAAACTCAGAAGATTATGCTAATTACAGTGAGCCATTCTACAGGTATCCATACAGGAGTATTAAATGAATTAAATTACACAATCAGGTACACTATTTGGAGTTAATCTATCACTTGAAAAGAATAGTTTAAATAACTCAGCATGGTAGTCTCATCCAAATTAGGCTGTATACCATTCCTCATGCTCTTCTTTGATTTTGACATCTATACTTGAATAAGGGTGCTAGTCAGGGGTCAGAGGTAGAAATTCTACTAGCAAAAACAGCAACTGAAGCTTAATAGTTAATGTTTTGCATCAAAGCTGAAAGCTTTTTTACTAAGATAAGAAATTGGCCTTAGATAGACCACTGATCAAAAACAAAGCCTAGTATTTATTTAAATAATATGTTAACTTTAATGTTGAATTAACAATATTTTATGCTGAGGTGAACTGAATAAAGAGAATCTCTTCGTTTTTCATGTTCCTTAATTTTAATTAACAAATTAATTGGGGTTGCCTTGCTCATGCTTAACAGGAATAGCTAGCTCAGTTAGTAAGCATCACTGTGGTGACACCCGGATGCTTACTCATGCACAACTGGAAAGCAAATTACTGTAATGTCTTCATAATCAATATCATAGGAGAAGCAGTATCTAAACACCTAAAATAAAGGCCAAACAGAAACATTAAGAGCACATTATTCATAAGTTACTAAGGATTTTTCAGTATTTCCTCAAATAATATGTTAAGAACACACACTGTCATTAAAGGTCATTTGGAAAAGGGATGTTTTGTCTATGGAGACTTCTTGAAAATTACTACATCCCGTGGAGAAACTAGGAAAAGCTAAATGGTACTTCAAAAACTCTACCAGCATAATGAAACAAGAGTATCTTGAAGTCAGACAAATGACTATAGATTTCTTTCATTTTTATGGAGTAGGATGTGAAATAATCAATAAAAAACAAAATACATATATAATGCTATAAAAGTTATAAACTGGTGAGATTTTGTTCTACACAAAGTTGGTGACATTTTGTTCTTTACATCATCAATACCATTTCAATCATTACATTCCTCATTAATGAATACCACATGAATCCAGTTACATTGATTAATTAGCAGATAAGATTTAGGTAGGTATATAATTCTATATGTGTGTATATATCTATATCACTTGTATCTATATCTGTATCTATGTCTATAACTATGTCTAGGTCTATGTCCAGGTCTATATCTATGTCAATATCTATATCTAGAAAGATAAACACATATAGGTATATATTTACACATATTTTAATATGCATTTTGTACATATTTTTAAATACACATATATAGCTATATATAGATATTTATATATTTTCCTCATGACTTCAAAATTATATATATATATATGTATACTGTGTGTGTATACATTTACCACTTGTGACTTCAAAAATAGTATAGAAATCAAAATTTTTCTTTTCAAATAAGAGAAACATTTTAATAAAACAATTTCAAAGATAAAATGATTAAATTCATATTGTGATCAGAATAAATCACAAATGCAAGTCAAATGTTAAAACATAATGCTTTAGTTTTTAAAAGTAATTTTCATTACATTTATATACAAAGGTAATACAAATTTAACATATCAGAATCATATAATCAAAATTAAATAAAAATAATCAATAAAAATATTGTAAAATACTTTAGGTGTCACAGTTATTAGAAAATATATGTTACATGACTATTTAATGACTAAAAATTGAAGGTTGTAGTAATGTCTTGTTTGTATAAAATCTGAGAGATAAAAGCAAAATCTATTATAAAAAAGAAGAAAAAATGATAGAACTTAAAAATACACTCTGAAATTAAGCACACACATGTAAAAATTATTAGAGAATAAAAGTCTTTATTTTGTACATATATTCCCACAATTCAACATGGCATTTGACTTGTCTGGGGTAGAGTACTAATGGCGAGATTATTTGAAGAGCTTAGACTGTGACTACAGACTATGGGTCATTGAGAGGTATTCAGATGTATGTAAGATCGATGTATGTGAGATGTATGTAAGAGTGCCATGCAAGGCAGACTATGGAGTCTGTGGTTGTCCTGGAGCACATGCTCACTGATACTGTTGGACAGCTTCCCTGACAATTTAAGAGTAAGCTGCTGAGGATTATAAGAAGATTTTTCAGTCTTAGAGAAAATGCATAGAAATTATACAGCTTAAAGAACAGGGAGCGAGGAGTCAAACCCAAAGTACAGATTGGAAAGAAGTTTTATATCTGCATGGATGTGGAATTCTGAAAGAAAGACAGAAAATGTGCTGGAAAGAATGTACAGGATGTTCAGTGGCTGAAATTTTCCATACACACTGGATTTCAGCTGTCGAATTAAATGAAAATAAACCCAAAGCAAACACTGTTAGGGTACATTGTATTACCAATACTAAACACCAAAGAAGAAATACTCTCCAGCATTTTCAGAGAAAATAATATGATAGATATAGAGGAATAATGTTATCAATTAGACCAATTCTTTTTCAGAAGTAAAGGAGATCAGAGGTAATAAAATATGACCTTGAGATACTGGCAAGATGCCTACTCAAAAATCTATGTCCTGGGAACATATGCATAAAAAATGAAGTAAGATGGACAGTTTTAGAGAAATAAAACAGAGACATTTTACTGTCAGAGTCCTGCAATACAAAAGATATAAAATTATCAGTCTTGGCAAAAAATATTAGATGGAAATTCTATTCTATCTAAAAGAGAAAGGTAAACTGAAAATGACGATACATATTTAAAATTGTTTTCATGATTTTTTAAAATATCAGTATCTGTTCAAAGGAAAGAAAATACTAATGTGAATGGGAGATAATGTGTATAGGATTTTCTCTCACTTACATTGTGGTATATAAAGAGTGAGATGGGTATAAATACAATATAAATTTAAGTAGACTATGAAAAGGATACATCAAATAATTTAAAAAGCATTAAAATGAAAGCAAGGTAAAAGTCTTTATCAAGGCTACTATTTGGCGCTGTTATACATTATTCGTTTTTGCCATATGTTTATTTATGGTTTAAGATTTACCTGTCAGTTTAACTAGGAGTATAGAATTCTCTGTTTCCAGATTAATTATTCTATTTTTGAGATTATAATACCACTTTCTCCTTCCCTCTCCTCTCTCCAAATTCCTTCATGTAGCCTCCCTTGCTCTCTTTCAAATCCATGACCTCCTTTTTCATTAATTGTTCTTTCGTGCTTATATGTGTAATAACATACAAGTTTCAGCCTACTCAAGTGCGCATTTTCGTATGTTTATGATTGGGTAATAAACTGAAGCGGGGGCTAAGAACTTACTGAAGCTTGAGTTGTGTGCAAATTTATTGGTGCATTTATTCATTGTGGGAAATCAAAAGAAAACCTACAAAAGTTTGCAAAGTTTTCTATAAATTGTTCCATTAAATATTTAAAGTAATTTGCTTATTTGATTGTGTAAGCAAAGTTAAATAAATCTTAGTCATTTTAAATTAATGTGTTGTTTAATTGGTGTTAGTTTTCTTAAATTACTGTTCCACTCAAACTTTTTAGCCCTGAAACATGTTAGAAATCCTATACTAGAGTGGCTCCAGCCCTTGTGTGTTATCTAAACATAGGAAAAAAAAAAACAGGACTTCTCCAGCCCTTCTCCAAGTAAATCAGCTTCATGTGATGTAAAAATGAACAAAAAAAATCCTTGGCATTAATAAACATCACTAGAAGAATATTTATTGGTTTTCAGGATCTGTGCTATTTATTATTTTTGACATGTGTCAAAATTTATCCCACATACATGACCTTTGCCACATGTAGGGCTTAGATGTTGACATATTCATCAGCACTATTAGCAGTCCAGCATGCTTCAACTAAAGAGAGAAAGTTGAGATGTTTTGTATTAAAAACAGAGAAAGACATAAATTGGACTTGAGGTAAAGAAGAGCCCCAACAGACAATAAGTGTTTAGAATAAGTTTATTTAATGACCGACTTAGTGAATACTGGTAAGTAAATTCTCCTTCACTTTCAAAGGTCAGATATAAATAAGGAGAAGCTAAAAGTAATCATTTTACATTCCCACTGAATTGCTACAGTCAATGCTGTGCAAACAGGCGATCACCGAGGGAATTCCTACCAAGCAGCACCAGAGGCAGAAAGAAGACTAAAGGAAAGATGATCTCATGAGAAATGTGTGAATATATAAGTGATTTTGAAGCTTGATGTGTAAAAGAAAAAATGTGATGAAAAGAGGAAAGAGGACAAACGGAAAGAAGATTGCAGAGGATGTTAAGACAAATAATAAGACATTTTTCAGACATGAAAGGAACAAAAGGTCAGTGACAGAGTGAGTGGAGTTCCTTACAGATGGGCAGAACAATTTACTGACTGGAGAGACAGGCTTTGCTAAAACAAAAATCAAATGAGTTCCTTGCCTTTCTAGCCTCTCAAAGGACTTGAGGAACAGAATCAGAAATAGATATACACCTCAGGGGAATGAGAAAAAAGTATCAAAAAGAGACAGGGCTATGCTGAACAAGTGCCTAAAATAAGACCAGTTACTTTTTTAAAAAAAATCCAGGAGCTAAAATCACTCCTAACAAATATATTGTTATATAATTTGTAAGGAATATTGGAGCAGAGTTCTAGCTTTCTCAAGTAGTGATTTAACTGACTGAAATTGGGACAGTCATGAGACAAGTAACAGCTCCACTCAGAAACCATCTCTACTGCAGAAAAAGCATTTGGAAATAGCTTCCCTAGTATTTGTGTAGCCTCTGTGTAGCAGTTCATATGGTGGGAGTCAGCAGGTGATGGGTCCACTCCCTGAGGTTATCATTCCTCTACTATGCAGAAGGAAGTGGTAACAGCAAAAATTGCTTCTGCAGCAGAGCCAAGACTAAACATAAAAATAGATTTGGACATTGGGACCCATAACATCTCTTTCACAATAATGTTAGAATAATTGCATCTTGTTAGGTCAAGCTCTTTGTTCCCATAGCTCAGCCTTCTGATTCTCTGAAGTGAACATTTAAACATGTAGCTCATTGTTTATGCTAAGTACTGAGATGTGACTTTATAGTGAATTCAAGTAGAGACAAAAGAGGCTATATAAAAGTTTGTAATATTATTTGGGGTGGGGAAAGAAACATAAATAAAATAGGAAAACAAGAAAGGCTGAATTAAATTTATGACACCTATGAAAACTATATATAAAGGAGGAGAATAACTTTCCTAAGTTCAGAAAAGTATGACGGGGGTGGGCAGGAGAGCAAGAATCCGACCACATCAGAAGCCATTGGATCTCATGTATTGTATATGATAATAAGAACCATGAAAAGGCATTTTAACATGGTTTGTTTCAGAAGTAACAGCTCCATAAATATCTTCATAGGTCACATAATGGCTAATTTTTTGTCAATTAGGTAGTATATTGTGCTGGCCAGGTGTTTGATCAAAATTATTCTAGATGTTTTCATAAAAGTGTTTGTTTTAAAGACGGATTGTCATTTAAATCCATGTACTTTGAGTGAGGCAGATTACCCCATGATTGATTTCCAGCCAGTTGATTGAGAGGTCCTTCCAAAGCAAAATTGTCTCTTCTGAACAAGTAGGTGATCAGTCTGTAGACTTCCTGTGAATCTAGCGTGGACCTTAGGCCTTCAGATTACTGGTTTATAATATCAGAGCTTGGTATCACAAAGCTTCACATGGACAATATCATTAAATTTAGTTCCTTTCTTATAGCTTACTGTACATCTATAGTAAAACTTTAACAGTTCTAAGTTATGCATATTGTGATAGAAAATTATGATGTCTACATTTTATGTATTTTCTAACTTCTAAACAAATTATGTGAACTTGTTCATGATTAGAAAAACAAGTCTTTCTCGTTGTGTATGTGTGTATGTACATATATGTGTATATACATGTATGTGCATGCATACTTTTGAGTAAATATAGATGGGTATTTTTGCATGTCTGTACAGGTCTTAGGTTGATGACAAGAATATTTCTCAATCTGTCTTCTGTATTGTTCTCTGAGGCAGGGGATCTTAATAAAATCCAGAGTTCATTAGTATTGCTAGTCACAGTAGCCAGCCTGTTCCTGGGATGACCTGCTTCCTCCTTTGACCCTACAATTACATTTCTTTTGACCCTACAATTACAGTAGTGCCACATCCACAAAGCTTTTATCTGAATTCAAAGTTCCAAACTCAAATCCTCTTGCTTGATGATAAGCACATTAAATGCTGAGCCATCTCTGTAGCCCTCAGCTTCATTTTGATGAAGCTGACTATGTACAAGGCATCAGAAAAGAAGCCAAAGTGCTAAAAATTAATTTTGTTGTAGGATTGTTTTTGAAAGATGAGATGTAAAAAAAAAATCAACACCAGGTAAAGAGATCAGAGATCACTGTCAAATAAAAGAAAGGATCCAGTATAAATTCGTTTTGAAGAACCGATAAGCTTCTCCTAGGATCTTTCAAGAGTATGAATTTAAAAAATGTAGTTCTACCAATGGGAAATGTCTAGATAACTTTTATGCAGATTTACCTTTAGAGTCCCATTTGTGGCATAGATGACTCACAAAATCTCTGCTACTCCGGAGTCCTTTGAACAAATTATAGACATATACATTCATGAAAAGCCCAACCCCAGTCAACCTTCAACACTTTTCTAACCTCAGTTTTATGAGATGCTTTGTGAAGTTCTGATGAAGTATTATATGCCTTCACAGTCTGATCTGTAGAGGAATTTTAATCCAGCAACATGGCTATGCTGGCAAGGATTCACATCCAAAAACCTAGGTCTGTGTGATCCAGCTACAGTGCACACCACACATATTTAATCCTGCTGACTTGCAATACAGGCATGCCCGTAGTACACATCTTTAAGGTAAAATTAGTTTCTAGTAAAAAGCAACCATGTTTGAAAGTGACATCTAATTGAGGGGAAGACAGAGATTGGAATCAGAAATATTTGACAGAATGAGTCAGATATAGGAAACAAATTATACCTAATCTCTGGAGATGATATGTAATAATGTGCATAGTTTTTTTAAATAGATTACCACAGGGAGGGACAATTTCCTGAGCATGAACGGTGCAGAGCCAGAAGACTATCTTTCTTGATTTAAGGTTATGTTGTCATCATACTGAAATTCTTAAAAAATTTTGAATAGTGTATTTCAAGTTTTTATTGGTGTTTGACTTTAAATATGTTTTGTGTGTTTCTTATTTAATAAAATAAAATCACTGTAGGGGTAGAGAGATGCCCCAATTTAAAAACAACAACAACAACAAAAAAAACCACTTGTTTTCTAGCAAAGAATCTATGTAGCATCCCTGTGGTGACTGAAATCAGTCTGGTAACTACTCCAATTCCAGAGTTTTAATGGCCTCTTATGACCTCTGAGTACAAAAACCACACATATGGTACACAGACAAAGATATAAACAGATTACTCATATACATAAAATTAAGGTAAAAACGTTTCTTTCAAAGAAATCATTTGAATTGATGTGTTGAATCTGAGTATTTTGACTGCTCCCAGTATTTTTTTTTACAAACTATTTCATGATCTTTCTCAATTCCAATTACCCTGATGATCTTGACTCCTGTCCCCAACATAATCTATGTGTGGTAGAAAAGTATGTACATCCAGGTTATGGCTCATGGGTTCAATACGGTTGTAATAGAGTACTACCTTCACTTTGATTAAAGAGATATGGTATTCTGAAGCTATAAGGTGATTTTGGAAACAAATTGCAATGTACAATGTCGACTAGTGTTCATTAGAAACATCTTACAATACCAAAGTTGTTGTCTTAAAATTATTCCAGGTAAAACATAAAGAACATTTTTGCAGTTTCAACAAGACAAAGCAGTTGCATAATAGTATAGGAAGTTATGGGAATGCAAGCTTGTGTGAGGTCAAAATTTTAAATTTTAAGAAAAATGGGATACAGTCATTAAATCACACCACAGTGGAAATGTGTATATTCATGCATGTGTTTTACAGGACACACTTTATAGATGTGGAATTCAATAAGGGGTAGAAATGTTTATCTACCTCATTCAAGTCTTGAAGAATCACAGTTAAAATTTTTATTGTTTCTGACAAGAAATTGATAGCAAACATGGAAGAGAGGAGTGTGTAGCTCTGTAGGAAATCCACAGGAAGTCATTTGCTAGAGGCTTCTTTTTAGGTCAGCACTTTGCAAACAGTTTATCAAACTTATAGTTTTAATGTGGTTTTCAACAGTAAAAAAAAAAAATACTCTTAATATGACCGTTTCTCAAATAGAGGATACCTTTGATGACTGTTGATTTATACAAGTTTGTAAAATCCAGGCTTTTTATTTTACAATTTATCAGTTTACAAGTTATATCAAGACACAGTTATATTTGAACAAAACAATTTAATAAAAATGAGATATATTTTATTTTGGCAATTCCAGCAGGAAAATGTGTCATACAAATTAACACGCATTCATTATTCTTTTACAAGACATGATATGCACTTACAAGCCAATACTAATATATACATATATGTACATGATGTGTGCTTAATTTATTTTTTATCTATTTTTTTAACTGTTCTCTGAGTTCATATGTTAATATGTACATGTTCTTTATGTGTCTTCATATGTACATTTGTGTGCATGTAGAGGTTAAAAGATTAGCATCAAGTAAGATATTGGAATCCACCTAGTTCTTCATCTATCTCAAATATGATCAATATGTGTACGAAAAGATGAAACATGGACAAAGATATTTGCAGAGCGGAAACAACTAAAAACATCAAAAGATGGCTATCTCTAACCCAACCTGAGATCATAAAATTGGTCTTTTCCATATATATGTGTGTGTGTGTGTGTGTGTGTGTGTGTGTGTGTGTGAACATGTACATGATGACCACTTTTAATTGTTAATTTGTCACAACCTTAAACAATCAGGAAAATGATTCTCAATGAGCAATTATTTAGATCAAAATAACTTTCGGCATGCCTCTGGGGAATTACCTTGATAATTAATGTTAATGAATCTTCATAGGCCAGCCCACTCTAAGCAGTACCATTCCTTAGCAGGGGATCAAGGGTTGTGTGAACTACTAGCGTGAGTACAGATAAACACATATACATTCATTTGTTCTGCTCTTGGCTATAATGTGATGTGGTGAGTTGTTTGCGTTCCTTTTATCTTGATTTTCCTAAAATACTGGACTGTCACTTAGAATTCTGAACTTAAATAAATTCTTTCTCCCTTAAATAGCTTTTGATCAGAATGTTTTATTACAACAATGGAAATAAGTAGGCCAATTAGTTTGTGTGTATGTGTTTGTGTGTGTGCATGCATGCTTGTTTATGTATGATTTGAGTACAAATAAATATACTCAATTTTTCTATATAAGCACATCTGTATGAATTTGCTCAGAAGCCTCTAAGTTCATTTCTGAATATTCTGAGCACATGTATCGTCATCCTGTTCTCTCTGACCACTTTCCTTGCAGAAAGCCTATTGTAAATTTTCCTGAGTCCTGAGCAGAGATCCACATTACTGATTTTCAGAGTGGATCTCTACACTAATTACTGGAATTCTTTACTAGAATCCAGCCAGAAGTAACAAGTTGACCTCATGAATACCTTGTGTCCAGCCATTTAAGCAGAGTCACTCTTGTTCTGACCCCTAGATATTGCAAAAAGCTAATTTAAAATTTGTAAAACCACCAAAATGATGCTGAAATTTGTATGTATGTGTATCAAAACATACAATATGTCCCCAGTTGGAAAGTGATTTTCCTCTAAATTACAAATCTAGTACATTTAAAATTTTATTTTAAATGTTTACCTAAAGTACTATTTATTCTTTTATTTAGGAAACTTACACATCAGATCTTTCTAATTTAAATTTTAACTTCACAGGCACACTAACAAAAAAAGAGAAACATAAAACAAATAAACAAAAAACAAAACAAACAAAAACACCTTATCTATCATTATCTTGCTTACAGCTGTAACGTGATCTTTGCCACTTACAATTTTTTTTAATTCTCAATAAGATATCTTCATTTTTTATTGTTTGTGCATATTCTGTTGCTTGGGCTTATAGTTGTGCTTGCCTTCCTGTACCTTACTAGTTCATAATCTTTAATGTCAGGTCTTCCATGGCTCCCATGAAATTACTGGGCTCAGCTACTTTTAGCTATCACCAACTGCTTCTTTCCCAACCATCCTGCCATTTGCTATTATGACTGTATTAGTGTCTATTTAGTGAAGTGTGGGTGTTTTGAAGAATATTCAAACCTTCTGAAGTTGTTATTGCTGTATAACTAATCAGAAAGAAAGCATAAACTGCTAAAATACACATCTCATTGTGTGTATCTAAAATTTGGGAGTAGGTTAGATTGAAAGATTCAGATTGGGAGTTGCTAGTATATAGGTCAGAGCTCCAGTTAGAAACAGTCATGGTATGAGCAAGTGGATCCTTTTACACAAGGCTTCAGGGAAGTGGATCTTCAGAGAAAGCCTGTTCTAATTATTCATTATAAGATTAAAAGCTGCATGACTGAAAGCTTTTGGCAAGAATCAGTTTTTATTAAAACTCAAAACGTGATACCTTGTTATCAATTTATAAATTATAAACATGTTAAATACAATAGTTGTATCCATATCCATTTTTAATCCTGATTTAATTTTTTGGAAATCCAGTAGATCTATAACCTCTGGCCGACTTAAAATTTCCCCTTGCTATGTGGTTTTGGTATAAATTCCTCATTCCACTGACTCAATATCCAACATTTCTCACAATTTCTGAGTATAGTGAGCATGAGAGACATGCAAATCCATTGCTCCTTCATGGCTTTTTCTTAAGATCCACAATCCACAACACCTATAAGAAAACCCAAGGATCCTCATTAAAGACAAAATCCTACAGACATTGCTCTCTCTCTTCATTCTTTACCCAAAACTCTGACTTTCCACCTAATTGTTGAGCATCTTACCTCCAGATATCTTCTTACGTTTCATCAGAACACCTGACTGTCAAGCCAGAAGTGGTTCTGGTGGGAAAAGAAGGACATGGTTCCTGCCCCTGGGACAGGACACAGGGATGAGCCTCCAGGAGTGTCAGTGCCTGCTATGGGAATAAGGCTTGTTTGTATAATAATGTACATATTTTCAAATTCTTCTGAACAATGTACTCTCTTTTACATTAATGACTCCATGATATTCTGAGACTGTATGAGTCCAGGACACAAAGGTGTGGCTAGTGTTCCTACAAAATGGTGAATTCTAGGACCTTTGGTACTAAGCTGAGAGGACATTGGGCCTCATCTTCAATACCTTAGTACAATTTAGACATAAGTCACTTATATGTCGTATGGAGAAAGATTAGAGATGCCATGAATATTAGGAAGGGGATCACTGTAGGATATCATCAAGGCTAAAACAAAAGTAATTTCAGGCAGGAATGCAAATCTTTGGATAGAACAAAGAAGTAGGCTTCAGTCATGAAAATGACTTTGGGCTAGGACATAGAAGTTGGCTCAAATATTTTGGTCATCCTGACTAAGCCCTTAGAAACAGTGATCAGGGGATTGTTCACTGAATTTTGTTTATTGCTTTGCTTGTTCTTTGACTATTTGTACCTATTGTATTACTGGTCCCTCAACCTAGAACTGACCTTAATATTTGCATGTAATTAAAATAGTATAAAAACAGATTGAGGGAAAAAAGAAATGTATAAAAAACTCCTTAAACAAAAATAATTTTACAAATTTTAAAGCTGTATTCTATTTTTTGGCATTAAGACATAATTGTACTTTTCATACCTTTGATTTCTTGTATTATCTATTTTATTCCTTTTAATTTCTGTAAATACTCAATATTTCTTAGAATATTTTTCTCATATTGATATTCACCATGGATTACTAAAACTCTATTTTCTGTCTTATTTTCCTATTTCAACAAAATCTTCCTCCAAAGATATGATGAGAACTATCTTAATAATTATTTCACTGAATCAATTTCTGTCAAGATTTAATATTAGTTTCCTTGTCACTCACTACAATGCTTCAAGCAATTAAACACAGTTTAAATTTGACAATTCTCTATATTTGCATAATTATTTCTCTATCAAACCTATTATATGGAATTGTGCAACTAAAATGGGGATTTAAAGCAATAATTTAAGTTGTAGGTAGCCAATCCTCTGTGCAGGTCAAATGATTTTCTACTTATATTGCTCTAAACAAAATTGAAGAGAATGCATTAAGTCCCTATCTCATAAAAGATTTAGTGTGGTTCTTAATGACAAGTCACTACATATTTTATGGAATACATTCAAGAGTAGTTCAGAGAAGTACTAATTAGAAGAGGCAAACTTTTCTTTTTGACGAGGACTTGACTTTCAGAGACTAGAACAAAATCAACCCAGATCCACAGTAAGAAAAACAAATAATCTGTCACACAGAACGTGTGCACCTACTTAAGACAATAGCTACCCTATGGTGTGCCAAGTCTTATGCCAGTTATTGTTGATAAATAATATTATAAAATTGCAGTAGCTGTACTATTTTTTCCTGAACAAGTATTCACAAATCGAATTTTGAAGCTATCTAAAATGTCTTTCATTTAGTCATTACTTTTAGCACCTTCTGTTGACATTTAAGAAGAGGTTAACAGCACTGGGATCTAACAGTTATGAGTACATACATTGTCAGTCTGCTTCCTATTGTACTTGCATCTTAGCTCTGATCTTTAACAAAGAGAAATAATGGCTGAAGATCAATCTTGTCGTTATGAGAGGCACTGTAAGTCTGGTACTTTGATGAGCTAATCCAGGAGTACATGAATTTCCTTTGGTAGAGGTCACCTGAAATTAATCTCATACAATGATTCTGTTAATTATTGTTTGTTTTTAATACATGCTAAGCAACAGCAGATATTCAAATGGCATTTAGTAGGCAAGTCTGCAAATCACTTAATGAAGACATGCCACCTTTTCATAGTTGTTTAATGCTTCATTGCTGCTTCTCATCAATAATCTCTTCTGCACTCACTACAGTCTCCAGAGATCTAAGCAGTTTGTCATATTGCCCACCGGAAGGATGACAGAGTTAAAGCCCAGTGGAATTCTTAGATCATCCAAGGATGTTCAGTTACCTTAAAGAAAAGGTTCTTCTCATTTTGTTCTAGTGATAGCCCAAGGTTTACTTTAAGTATAGAGTTTCTCACAAGCTAAAATATTATGTTTTAAAAGAAAATAAATGTAGTGTTCTGTTTGATAAAGTTTACAATAATGATCAATGCTTCCACCTTTAGTTAAAAATTTGATAAAAGCAGATAATACAATGTTCCCTCTTTTAGTTGTGAGATTCTCCATAGATAACGGGTCAAGCACATGATAACTGTTTATGTATACAAACAGTTCTAAGAGAAGAAACAACAGTTATTGTCATCAAAGTTTCACAACGGAAAAATGCACAAAACTATCTTAAGCATTTAATAGTGAGATTTGCAGTGACTGTTAAAGAGAAGTTCATAAATAGGAGATAGAACAATCTTAAGAGTCTCATAGACTTATTGGTACCTGGGGCTAATGAGGTGCTTCACAGATAAGAAGCTCTCTGAAGATTTTCAGAGAACTCTTCCATGTATACAAGCAATGGTCTAAGGTAATAATTTGTAACTTCTTTGAGTGAAACTCTTTCTGGTTTTTAACAGTATACCAACAGGAAAAAGTTTGGTTCTTAATGTGGAATACAAGTCAGATTATTCAATTTAATAATGTTCAGGAAGCCAACAGAACAGGAAATGCATATAACTTTAAAGTGAGTGGTATCTTCTCTAGAAAGCAGCTATGGGCATAGTAGTCAAAAGTATATTCTTTCCTGTGGTAGTTGAATTTCGATGCCATCAGTCACAAGGGAATCTGAGTTGGCATTATTTTTGTGGCCCCATTCTGTGTGCAAATTCAGGTTTTGACGATTCTGACTTGATTTTTAATCATAATTTTAGACTGTGGGATAGAGACCCTTGGTTTTGTTTATAATTATCACGAGTGTTAACTAAAGGACTAATATCAATGTTATCTTTTACTGTCCTTGATAAAGATACATTAAAAGAGAAGATAGAACGTCAGGAATCTGATTAGTTATATTTAACACTGAGCAATGGGGAACTGTATGTAGCCACTAGAAAGTCCCAGATGCCAAGAAAGCAAGAAGTTCCCAGTACCTAACAGGGATGACACTAGCCAAAATACTCAACAGAAAAGGAGATAGAACCTGTAGAGACCACTTCCAGTAGATAGGCGTGGCCCCAGTTGAGGTATGGAGTCACCCACCCATCTCAAAAATTTTTACCCAGAATGGTTCCTGTTTAAAGGAAATGCAGAGGCAAAAACGGAGCAGAGACTGAAGGAAAGGCCATACAGATACTGCCCCACCTAGGGAATCCATCCCATCTCATCTGCAGTCACCAAACCCTGACACTATTGATGATGCCAAGAAGTGCTTACTGACAGGAGCCTGGAATGGCTGTCCTCTGAGAGGCTCTGCCAGAGCCTGACAAATATAGATGTGGCTGCTCGCAGCCAACCATCAGACTGAGGTCAGGGACCCCAATGGAGGAGTTAGGAAAAGAACTGAAGGAGCTGAAGGAGTTTGCAAGCCCATAGGAGGAACAACAATATCAACTTACCATACCACCCAGAACTCCCAGGGACTAAGGCACCAGACAGAGAATTCATGAAGGGACCCATGGCTCCAGCTACATATGTAGCAGAGGATTTTTTTATTTGGAACCAATGAGAGGGGAGGCCCTTGGTTCTGTGGAGACTTGATGCTCCAGAATAGGGAAATGCTAGGACTGTAAATGGGGAGTGGGTGAGTGGGTAGCGGAGCATGCTCATAGAAGCAGGGAAGGGGGAGAATGGGATAAGGGGTTTGCGGAGGGGAAACCAGGAAGGGGGATAACATTTGAAATGTAAAAAATAACCAATAAGAGGGATGGGGGAAATCATGAACAGAAAAATATCACTGGTTGGAATTTCTGAACTCGCTTGAACAAGGGTGAGAAAATTACACTAGAAAAAGGAGAATATACTGAATATTTGGTGATCAGAAAATGAGAGCCTGGACGTGATTAATACAACTCAGAGATAACCTCGACATTTCCTTTCCAACTTCATGGCAGGAGTAGAATTACAGTTGGTTTGACTAACCTTTTACAAAGAGGAAATCAATCCCCATAAGTGAATACTGGTTTGAGAATTTTGTTAAAGCTTATACATAATAATGTCTTCCTTCCTTCAGTCATCTTGTTCCTATCGTTTAAATGGTGATAATCTTAAGAATTCATTCATAGCTATAATCTCACACTACCTGCTCCCTAGGTGACCTCTCTTAATTTTATTGCTCCATCTATCAACTGTACTTTGGATTAATATTAAATTCCATTCCAGGTTTCTTCACTGAATTTCAAACTCAAATATTTCTTAGGCATTTCAAACCCATCATTCCTCCAATTTGAATTGATTATTTAATCACTGAAAATAAGGTTATCTTCTGAAATTTCTCTGTTCACTGAAAGTCACTGAAGGTCAAAAAAAGTGCAGTTTCCCTAGGTATAATTCTCTTTTTGGTATATTTAATTGTTCATAAAGTCAAGTCAAATGTACTTACTAAATGATTCAAAAACGAATATTTTGTTTTCTACCTTGATTTGTTCTTTAGGATGTCCATCACTTTACTACTTGTTATAATACTAGGATAAGTGCAAGTCTTACCTCTTTAGAGGCAAAAATGAATACCAATAATTCATTATGAAGTCAGAAATTTTGTTGTGGAGAATTGAAGGAAGTAATTTTTTTCTCACTTTGGAAAAATTGTAAATATTTCAGGTATATTTTCCATTTTCTTTCATCTTATCTGTGTGTAATGTAAATTCTCTGCAGCATATCAAGGTTTTCCTCAGTACTAAGTAACTTGAATACAAACAGGATGTATGAGAGGCATGATTAGTAGGAACCCCTCTTGAACCTCTTGAATCCAGAAAAAAACAAAAGGGAGAGAGAGAGAGAGAGAGAGAGAGAGAGAGAGAGAGAGAGAGAGAGAAGAAAGAGGAGGGGGAGGAGGAGGAGGAGGAGGAGGAGGAGGAGGAGGAGGGAAGGAAGGAAGGGAGGGAGGGAGGGAGGGAGGGAGGGAGGGAGGGAGGGAGAGAGAGAGAGAGAGAGAGAGAGAGAGAGAGAGAGAGAGAGAAAGAAAGAAAGAAAGAAAGACAACCTATGGATCCAGTCAATCCTACAGAAAATATGGTAGGAGATAGCAAAAGAAAATAAATGGCATCTGAGGTTCCAGGCCTTCCTGCCAAGTAACATTTCAGTTTAAAGGAAGATGTTTTTCATTAAGACAATGCTTTGGAATACATACTGAAAGAAATATAGATAGCTTTAATATAAAACAAACTATTTGAAAGAAGATTGAGACTCCCACATTGCCCAAATGACACTGTGGAAATGGGCAAAACTGGAAGTGAGAAAAAAAGTGTTAATGGGGGGAGAAACTTATGAGGGTGGGAAAGGGAGGAGGAAAGGGAGCAGGGCTTCAGTCAGGATCAAAAGCATACATTATGGAAATAAAAACAATTAAAAGAGTGATCTAATAAAGAAAAATCCAGACAGTACCATGTAGCATCAAAGGATAACTTAGAGTTGCTATAAATGGAATTAAGAATTTTTACACATTGACATTTCAAGACACACATGTATTTGTTTATAATTAGGAAGCATAAACATATCATCAACCTTTAGTTCTTCTCAAATGTACTTTTTTGATTAGTAAGAAAACACTATTATTTATTTAGACATTCAACAATTCTCATAAAACAGTACATAAATACATATTGATGGCAATTTTTTCAACTCAAGAACTCTTTGTACTTTCTGAAATATCAAGTATTATTCTCATAAAACAGTACATAAATACATATTGATGGCAATTTTTTCAACTCAAGAACTCTTTGTACTTTCTGAAATATCAAGTATTGAGTACAAAAAGTCATTTTTATTATATTTGGCAATTATTTACATTAGAATAAATATTTGAGCTCATGGCCTCCAACATTCTTTGATAAGTTATAACCTGTTTGACCAGTGTCCAGAGTGTTAGAGGATGTATCATGTTTCTCTACTTTTTGTTAAATTGAGACTTAAAATTAAATGCAGATAATGGGTAGGAAGACATACAAAATTAGAATTACTTAGATAGTAATATCAAATCTGCACATTTATTTTAAATACCTATAATTATTTGATAAATCTATGGAAATTATTTACATTATAAGCAAATAATGTTTTCAAGTTTCAAAACATTTTCTTTGAATACACAACAATAAAGAAGAGAAATGTTAGAGATTTTTTCAAATAACACAAATTTATTGCTTGTGATAAAAAAGTCAAACAACTTGGCTGATTATATCATACTAAATTTTAACTTTCATATTTAAGGAATTTTCCTGAATTATTTTAATATAGTTAGATGCTATTAGTAGAAATGAAATTCTTCCTAAAATAAACCATGCACTTAAAGTATTATTTTCTTTTTAATTTCACTGAAAGTGATTTAAACATTCTGGGCTTGGAATTAAATGTGAAAAAGAAAGAAAAAAACAATCTGAGAGTCTATTTTAATCAGTTCTATAATTAATAATGGTGGACCACAGAGGGCTTTCAGCAAAATGGCCACTGGAAGCATAGTACACACGAAGTGTGTACTGTATAGATAGTATAAAATAGACTCCAAAGAACAATAGACTTTTAATTCAGCCATGTCTTTAGTAAGTGCCTCTATCATCATAATGCTGAGAGGCTTAGTTATAGGAAAGGCCCTTTCCAGTATGTGACAAGCAAAAGAAAATATGGCATATACATGTCTTTGTGCTTATATTCATATGTTTTATAATATAATTCTATCTACATTGACCTATTTTGAAAACCAAAGCAGCGCACACACACACACACACACACACACTTAAACATAAAGGTGAGAAAGATAATATAACATGAAATCTTCCATAATATAATTTTCCTATAAACTGTTTTGTCTTCAATCATACCCTGTTGTCTTTTAATTTTTGCATTTAACAAAATAAGGCTTTTAAATTCTTCTTTTGTGGAGTATAAATGTTCTCTCTCTCAATGACTTCCTTTTTCTTATATCTCAAGGGAAAGCCAGGGGAAGGGAAGTATAAGCTTTTTATCTTTGACTTTTTATTCCTTCTCCTGTAGAAAAATACAAACAAAAGTACAGACTAAAAGTCTTCCTTTCTTTTAAACAAAGAATTGCCTTCCTGTGTGTTCTTCTAGATATATCACATTTGTTTAAATTTCATGTACTTCTCTAATATGTTTAATATATATATATATATATATATATATATATATATATATATATATATATATCTTTCTTGTTATCAGGATAGTACTCACTGGTACACATATATACAAAAATTGTATGATCAAGGAGTATAGATGGATTTTGTAGTAGTAGGGGACTCTTTTAACAAACACAAAGAACAGTTTGGTTAATTGTAATACCATACACACAACTCTTGATTGATTGATTTCTTCATCCAAAAGGACAGTGCTTATAATTTTTTATCCTAATGTGGCTTTATCTGTATTTGATTGACTGAAGCGAGAGAAATTAGACGTTACCCAATTTGCTGCCATCTACAGTGGTCATACTTGCTATTTTATGACTTAATATTTTTTTAAAAAAAATCAGTGAATTCATTTTGTTTGGATTTATTAAAAATATTTTTGTATTGACCAATTATCTGAAGTGACAGATCAATCAACTAAACATCAGTGTTGATGTCCTCATAGTGATGTTCACAAAGAACTTAACTAGTAGATTCAAATTGCTAAACAGATTCCAACATTTCTATGTAGTTTTCATTGTGTTATCATCATGTTTTCCTGTGTCATTAAAACCCTTGTTTAATTGGCTCACTTTCTCTTACTGCTCCATGACATTGCCTTTTTGTCAAATGGTGAAAGTAGTCTCCGAACTTTACCAAGCTATCAAAGAAGCAACTAAGCAGTATGTCTACTTCTCACCTGTTTCTGGATGTTTTCTGTGGTTAATGCAAACTAGTTCTCCAGGTTTCAGATTTGCTATTAGAGTGAGGAGCAGAGAGCAGCAGGACTTTTCCTTTATCCTTTCATTAGACAGTCATTGAAGGCATACATGGCCTTTCTCTTTTCCAGAATGGAATTTCTGGACAAATGATGTCTCTTAAAAACTGACATTCTTAGATCTCACTGAGACACAGATTTCAATACTGGTTATGCCATGCTGTGCTTTGAATCACATATCCTTTAATTTCGGTATCTCATTTACCAGGTATTAGTCTCTCACAAGAATCATTGTGGGAGAAATGCATAAGGGTTTCCTAAATCCTCAGCACCTTAATAGGCACTTTGTATTAACCTTGATGGACAGAGCTGAGGCTCTCTACTGAGTACAGCTGAGATGTGAGTTTTCTTCAGTAAATATGGTGATCTATAGCTGGAGTCTAACTATACGGCAAGGAAATGTATCTGTCTTCAAATACGTATTCTTTCAATGAAAAAACACAATGTCTCTCTGAAGTGACCACAGAACTACTATTTTGTCATGGTATGTCCTAACAAGTCAGTTTTTTTTTTTTAAATTGGATGTTTTATTTACATTTCATATGTTATCCTCTTACCCCATCCCTCCCACCCACGAACCCCCTATACCTTTACCCCTCCTTCTGCTTCTCTGCGGATGTACCCCTACATAACCCACACTCCCACCTCCCCACCCTCAAATTCCCACCCATTGGGGCATCCAGCCTTCATGAGACCAAGGATCTCTTCTCCCATCTATGCCCGACAGGGCCCTCCACCCTTACATATACACCTGAAGCCATGGATCCCTCCCTAAGTGCTCCAAGGTTGGTGGTTTAGACCCTGGGAGCTCAGGTTGGTTGGTATTGTTGCTCTCCTCATGGGGCCGCAAATCCTTTCAGCTCCTTCAGTCTTCACTCTTACTCCTCCATTGGGAACCTCATGATCAGTTCAATTGCTAGCTGTGAGCATCTGCCTCTGAATATGTCAGACTCTTGCAGACCTCTTAGGAGACATCTGTATCAGGCTCTTATCAGCATGCACTTCCTGACTTCCACATCAGCATCTACCTTTGGTGACTGCACATGGGATGGATACTCAGGTAGAATGGTCTTCAGACAGCCCCTCCTTCGGTTTCTGTCCCTCACTTTGTCTCCATATTTGTTCCCTTGAGTATTTTGTTACTCCTTCTAAGTAGGACTGAAGCACCCACACTTGTTCTTCCTTCTTCATGTGGTCTGTGAGTTGACTCTTGGGTATTGCATGCTTCTGGGCTAATATCCAATTATCAATGAGTGAATACCGTGTATGTTCTTTTGTGATTGGCTTACCTCACTCAGGATGATACTTTCTAGTTCCATCCATTTACCTAGGAGTTTCTCGAATTCATTGTTTTTAACAGCTGAGTAATACTCCATTGTGTAAATGTACCATATTTTTTGTATCCATTCCTCAGTTGAAGGACATCTGGGTTCTTTCAAGCTTCTGGCTATTATAAATAAGGTTGCTATGAACATAGTGGAGCATATGTCCTTGTTATATGTTAGAGCTTCTTCTGGGTATATGCCCAGGAGTGGTATAGATGGATCCTCAGGTAATGCTATGTCCAATTTTCTGAGGAACCACCAGACTGATTTCCAAAGTGCTTGCACCATCTTGCAGTCCCACCAACAATGGAAGAGTGTTCCTCTTTCTCCACACCCTTGCCAGCATCTACTATCACCTGAATTTTTAATCTTAGCCATTCTGACTGGTGTGAGATGGAATCTCAGGGGTTTTTTGATTTTCATTTCCCTGATGACTAAGGATACTGAACATTTCTTTAGGTACTTCATGGCCATTTGAGTTTCCTCAGTTGAAAATTCTTTATTAAGCTGTATACCCCATTTTTTAATAGAGTTATTTGGTTGTCTGGAGTCTAATTTCTTGAGTTCTTTGTATATATTGGATATTAGCCCTCTATCAGATGTAGGATTGGTAAAGATCTTTTCCCAATTTGATGGCTGTCTTTTGTCCTATTGACAGTGTCCTTTGCCTTACAGAAACTTTGCAATTTTATGAAGTCCCATTTGTCAATTCTTGATCTTAGAATATATGCCATTAGTGTTCTGTTCAGGAACTTTTCCCTTGTGCCCAAGTATTCAAGGTTCTTCCACAACTCTTCTATTAGTTTCAATGTGTCTGGTTTTATGTGGAGGTCCTTTATCCACTTTGACTTGAGCTTTGTATAAGGAGATAAGAATGGATCAAATTGTATTCTTCTACATGTTGTCCTCCAGTTGAACCAGCACCATTTGTTGAAAATGCTGTCCTTTTTCCACTGGACAGTTTTAGCTCCTTTGTCAAAGATTAAGTGACCATAGGTGTGTGGGTTCAATTCTGAGTCTTCAATTCTATTCCATTGATCTTCCTGCCTGTCTCTGTAACAATACCATGCAGCTTTTATCACTATTGCTCTGTAGTACAGCTTGAGGTCAGGGATGGTGATTCCTCCAGAATTCCTTTATTATTGAGAATAGTTTTTGCTATCCTGGGTTTTTTGTTATTCCAAATGAATTTGAGAATTTCCTTTTCTAACTCTGTGAAGAATTGAGTTGGGATTTTAATGGGGATTGCATTGAATCTGTAGATTGCTTTTGGCAAGATGGCCATTTTTATTATATTAATCCTTCCAACCCATGAGCATGGGAGATCGTATCATCTTCTGAGATCCTCTTCGATTTCTTTCTTCAGAGACATGAAGTTCTTGTCATACAGGTGGCCTTTCACTTGCCTGGTTAGATTCACACCAAGGTATTTTATATTATTTGTGACTATTGTGAAGGGTGTCATTTCCCTAATTTCTTTTTCAGTCTCTTTATCTTTCATGTAGATGAAGGCTGCTGATTTGTTTGAGTTGATTTTATAACCAGCCACTTTGCTGAAGTTGTTTATCAGGTTTAGGAGTTCTCTGGTGGAGGTTTGGGGGTCACTTAAGTATACTATCATATCATCTGCAAATAGTGATATTTTCACTTCTTCCTTTCTTATTTGTATCCCTTTGACTTCTTTTTGTTGTCTAATTGTTCTAGCTAGGACTTCCAGTACTATATTGAATAGGTAGGGGAAGAGTGGGCAGCCTTGTCTAGTCCCTGATCTTAGTGGGATTGCTTCAAGTTTCTCTCCATTTAGTTTGATGTTGGCTACTGGTTTGTATAAATTGCTTTTACTATGTTTAGGTATGGACCTTGAATTCCTGATCTTTCCAAGACTTTTATCATGAAGGGGTGTTGAATTTTGTCAAATGCTTTCTCAGCATCTAGTGATATGATCATGTGGTTTTTTTCTTTGAGTTTGTTTATATAGTGGATTACAATAATGAATTTCTGAATATTGAACTATCCTTGCATTCCTCGGATAAAACCTACTTGATCATGATAGATGATTGTTTTGATGTGTTCTTGGATTTGATTTGCTAGAATTTTTTGAGTATTTTTGCATCGATATTCATAAGGGAGATTGATCTGAAGTTCTCTTTCTTTGTTAGGTGTTTGTGAGGTTTGGGTATGAGTGTAATTGTAGCTTCATAGAACGAACTGGGGAGTGTTCCTTCTGTTTCTATTTTGTGGAATAATTTGAAGAGAATTGGTATTAGGTCTTCCTTGAAGGTCTGATAGAATTCTGCACTAAAACCATCTGGTTTTATGCTTTTTTTTTGTGGGGAGATGTTTAATGACTGCTGCTATTTCCTTAGGGGTTATGGGAGTGTTTAGATGGTTTATCTGCTCCTGATTTAACTTTGGTACCTGGTATCTGTCTAGGAAGTTGTCCATTTCACCCAAGTTTTCCAGTTTTATTGAGTATAGGCCTTTGTAGTAGGATCTGATGATTTTTTTGAATTTCCTCAGTTTCTGTTGTTATGTCTCCCTTTTCAGTTCTGATTTTATTAATTTTTATACTGTCTCTGTGCCCTCTGGTTAATCTGGCTAAAGGTTTATTTATCCTAACAAGTCAGTTTTAAGATAAACTCCTACATTTTCAAGGTATTTTCTGTAGTTATGTTGGATATGGTTTGAAAATGCTATGAACATAAGCCAAAAGATAAAAATACAATTATTAAACACTTTTCTTAAAGCAACATTGATAAGTCACATAGCCACTAAATTTTAAAACAGACAATATATGAACACCAAGTAGATTTAAAACTAAAATATGAAAATATTTTTACTGCAACTTTACACAACACATACATACATTCATACAGTTATGTGTGTGTATGTGTCATTCCATTTATGATTAGCTCATCGCAGAGGATGTGCAATAAATGGCTTTCCAGGTGAACCTTTGGTTTATAGCACTTGTCAGATCCATTTATGTAAGCCCACATAGCTACTGAATTCAAGTTACTCACACATGTTCTTGCATGTGCAATAAATAATAATGAAAATAAAATCAGACCTCACTAGCTGCTTGCTGCAGGTCAGGTTGAACCCTATGTAAAAGATCATTTATAAAAATATCAAACTATTGGTATAATATCCATATATGAAATATGGTGTTTTTAATGGAAGTTAAATTGTATATTCTTAATTGCCAGTGTTATTGGTTCATTTTGTTGAGTGGATATTTTGTTTTTTTTTTTGTTTGTTTGTTCATCTGTTTTTTAAGCTTAGACGTACAATCATATGGCCCAGCAACAGTAGATAATTCTGTGACCTCGACATCAAGAACATTTCTCAAGGTATCATAAGAACAATAATGCGATGATACCTTGAGAACTGTTATCTATATCCTAATAGAAAGACTTGGAATGCATACAGAGTGTTGTATAATTAAGATGCCAAATGAAGAAATGTTAAAAGAATGCAGCTTTATGCATTACATGACAGAATCAGAGTTCATCATCCCTAAAGTTCTATTAGAATTGGCGTTTGCTTCTATTGCCTTTATATTGAAGGAAACTGAAATAATTGTTTCTAAGTCTGAGATATCTCCATTCACTGTTAATTCCCATTCTACCTTTGGTCAGTTCCGGAAGTATCTTCTGGAAATGATCTGTAGTTTCTCTGTGTTTACTTTCCTCCAGTTGTTTGTTTCCACCCAGTGCATGAACATAAAACCATGTTTTAGTCCTTTTCTTTGGAGTAATTAAATTGGTTTGATGGTATTTAGTTTTTCAACATTGTTGTAAATCCTTTTTCTTTTTTTATCAAATTGGAGAGATGTCTTAATGGATAAAGCACTTGTTAAACAAATATGAAGGCAAGAGTTAGGATATACAGAACTCACATAATTGTCAGGTGGGCATGTGGTCTTGCCATAATTCTATTGTTCAAAAGGTAGAGACACAGCATCCCTAGAAGAAGCTGACTAAAGGAGTAACTGTATTTTTCCATCCATTCATTTTTATTTTATGTGTATGAATGTATTGCCTGTATACATGTCTGTGCACAACATGACAGCAGAAGTAAGAAGAATGTGTCAGATGCTATAAAACTGGAGTTACAGATGGTTATGAGTCATCGTATATATTCTGGGAATCAAATTCAAGTCCTCAGCAAGAATGATATACATATAGCACACTCAAATATAGAGGGAGATTCCACTATCTGCAGAAAATCATGGGTGGACACATACACACGATAACACACACACAGAAAAACACACACACAGAGAAAGAGAGAGAGAGACAGAGAGAGACAGAGAGAGAGACAGAGAGAGAGAGAGACAGAGAGAGAGAGACAGAGAGAGAGAGAGAGAGAGAGAGAGAGAGAGAGAGAGAGAGAGAGAGAGAAGGAGGGAGAGAGAGATCACAACATACTTTTCTGAATATCCAATTTATATATTTAATAAATTGTGTTAAAATTAATCATCATTTTTCGTATGTTTCACAAACACATGGTAGAAAATGATATATCTAATACACAATTTATATGGATTGAAAAGAATATTAAGAAGATTAAGACCAGGAAAAGGAATATTAGTGTCACATATCACAAATGTATACATACAAACACACCTATAATGATAAACCAAATAGTAACTGACAGTTACACGATTTGTTTCCACAAGAGAGTAGTCATTGGTCCCTTTCCCATTGGAATTAGAACTTTCAAACATTGTGAATGTTTCTAACCTTTCTTTTACATCTGTTTTTGAATATTACCCTGTCAAATATGAATCTTCCCCAAATTCTCTGAACACTCACATTTAATTTCACATGAAAAAGACCTATTAATGACTTCACATCTTCTGTCCTAACAAATGCCTCCCTTCCATCTTACATGTTAGATTATTTTAGATGACTATTTACTATTTAGGAAATATTATATAACAATACTACATAAACTATTTATCTGCTTCCTTGTGTTAATTTATATATCATACTTCAAAAGTTCACAGGGTCATCTCTGTCCAGGATTCCTTTTTTTTTCTTCGACTGCTGGTGCTCCAGAAAAGTAAAATGCCTGGCATGCAAACAAGGAACCAGTTCATACTTTGTCTAACATTTCCTCCTGAGTTCTTTGCTCAATTATCCTTTTAAATACTTATTCAATATTTTTAACTAATATATGCATCTCTTCTAGCTTAAATTTTAGGACATTTTGGATGGCTACGTATGATTAAGGAAACATTATAAACTATCCTACACAAAACATTTGTCTGTCTCTACAAAGTCTCAGAAAACTTGCCGTGATATTTCAGAGTGTGGATATAGATATATATGAGCAAAAATGGCAATAAGATTCTCCTTAATAATTTTATATGGAACATAAATCAAGAGCCTCTTAAGATAATGATTGGAAACATCTTCTCTTTCCATAAAGTTTTCTCTTTAATGTATGACCAACCTTAAGTGTAACTTCTCATTAGTTAAATTAATATGGAGTGTGAAATCCAAAATGAGAGTATCCCAAATCATTGCTAAAAGATCTTATAGCTTTATTATCGCATAAATCCGGGATTTCTCAAATGATAAGTAACTCCATGTCATTGATTCATTGATGGAACCCAAAAGAAAGCTGTTACAGATCAAAACTTTACTGTGCCTCATATATATCTTGGGAAGGTAGCCTGTTATTGCTGCCAGTTTTCCACCACAATTTCCTTATTCTAGGTCTCAACAAATTATAGCATGAATTAAATACTACATGAAAAGACAGCAGTGCTGCACCATGTAGTGTATCCATTCTACACGAAGATGAGAGAACAGAGGCATGTGTGGAGATTATTTTGCTGAGTATCTCTAATAATCACATATCTCAGCTTCTGATTAATCAAACTTTAATTCTGATTGTTTTATAGTATATTATCTAGTAATACCCTTGTAAGCCAATTCTTTGAGATGACCCTGATTAGACACCAGAAATTCCAACAGACTATCAAATGAGCATCTGTGAATTGGTGCTCAATCCCATGGTTTCATACGTGGCTTGTCCTACGTGCAACTTTGTATTCCTTCATTTTGACAGAGATTTTCATATATCTACACCTCTAAGTCTCTTGTCATTCTGTTCATCATATTGTTTATAAATGTAAGTCTCAATTAATTTATTTTGTACAGAGTTGGTATTCATATTTCTTACTGTGTTTCTAATTTTAAAATTGTTTTATTTGTGTATACCTGTGTATGGGGAAAGGTAAGAAGAGGACTTTGGATTTGCTAAAGCTGGAATTTTAGGTTGTTGTGAGCATCCTGACAAGAAGGCTCTGAAGTAGAATTACGGGTTTTGTGCAAGAGAAGCAAATTCTCTTAGGTATGAATCCATTTCTCCAGCTCCTGTACTTCAAGTTTAACTTTTTACCACCTGGGTCTACAGCAAGACTTACATCATACCACAGCTGTGGGCCAGTTATCTTGGTGGGCTAAGAAATGTTGAAAATACACCATTGGACATACCTACAAAGAGCAGGAGGAATGTACTGTAAGAAGCTTCAAGTTCGGAGCGTTCTTAAATATTTGTAGTGCTAATGCTTTGAATGTGTTCATGTTTCAATATCAGTTTATTAAAAGCAAGAGAATCAAATGCTGTATGACAATACCCTTAACTTTGATTTGTGTCATAGATAAAATGAAAGGAATCATCAAAGGAACAATTTGACTGTCTTCTTTGGTGTTTTTAGTGTATAAAAGCTTAAAAACATTAGCAGCAGTTCAAGAATATGAGCTTGCAAAGACATCTGAGTAGAAAGGAAATTAAATGTGATAAACTGTATGTGTAAATTGAAAGAAGTGAAATAGAAGTGAAATATTTAATTGTACTATAGTACTGTTAACAATTTCCCTTTCTCCTGGATCTGCTGGCGCTCATGACATTACACTAGTACACTCACAGTTACTATAATTGTCTGCACTAGCCATGCACAATACTGCACCTCCTAACAGTCAGGCACATTTGAGGGACCTGAGGCTCTACTGAAATATTGGCTGCTTATAGATAATGGGGAAGGGGGAGCCATTGTCTGCAGTTATGTACCCATGAGTGGGCCATTGGGATCCATTATGTAGTTCCAAACCCATTGTCATACAGAAGCCTCTTGTTAAACTCATTGGGTCAGAAAGCAAAACAGGAAGTCAAGAGTATGAACATGGGATTTGTGGGGAGGATTCAAGCTGAAACAGAGATGGGAGGGAGTCAGGCTGAGTAATCAGAATGTATTGTATTTATGTATGAATATTCAAAGAACAATTTTAAGAAAAATGCTTTCTCATAGTGTTTTTTTACATCATAGAATTTAGTTTCAATTGTACAATGTGATTTTTACAAAAATATTTCCACTGTTTGAATATCCAATTTAGGAGTTTATTTACATTTCTTTGAATGGTGTAAACATTTCTAGCTAACAAACAGAAATGTCTTTCTGATCTGCTGACTACTTTGAATGGTTAATAAAGATTTAAGCCATCATGGTGGAAGGTGGTAAAGGAACATATTCAAAATGCCAAATGTGCTCTAACTAGTGCCAAAAAATTGTAATATTCCTTGAGCCAGTAGAACTCAAGCAGACCATAATAACCTGTTGGGGCTAGAAAAGTCGATGCCAGAAGCTGATGATTTCCCTAGAGCCAATCAAAATGATGGAAACATTGGTGCAAAATCACAGCTGAGCAGGTTCAGTCCTCTCCTCACAAGCTACAGATGGCAAGTAATTTAGGAATGCCCATTTGGTGGAATTTACCAGTTCCTCTAGAGATCACACATATGGGTTTGCATTTAAAAAGCAATTGCGCCACGAATAGCTTTTTAAACAACAGATGTAAGTATTGACAGTAAAAGGATGTCCAAAAGCAAAGTACGTCCACATAAAAGAAAAGAGTGCTTATGTTATATTTCACATGGCCTTTTAACTTAAAAAAATAACAGAAAACGATTATGAAATCGATCCATACGTTGCTTGCCAAGCTTTCTAAATTAGAAATGAGACTCTATCTTCCTACCACATTACTTTCTGGTAAACTACCCCTTTGGCCACCTTCACAAGTAGAAGGGCACTAAAATGCCCAGTGTGTACCAACTTACCACGAGAGGAATTTCAAGTTTGTGTGTCAGTCTGTGCTGCCTGATTTTTCAAACTGCAAAACTGTGAAACTGTGATTCTCTCTCTCTCTCTCTCTCTCTCTCTCTCTCTCTCTCTCTCTCTCTCTCTCTCTCTGTGTGTGTGTGTGTGTGTGTGTCTGTGTGTGTGTGTGTGTTTCTGTTCATGTCTTCATTCTCTCCTGACACACAAGAAGGTCGTACGAATTCGTTTAGAAGCCCATTGCCATTTAAAAGGTAAATGTACCTGTGTGTTTAAATGTATATGAAAGGGAAATATTTATATTTGCAGATGTGTGCACTAGTTAGTGCAATTCGTGAGCTTTCCAATTGCCTGTCCTTTATTGCTTCCTTTAAAGAAGGAAATTAATTGTGTGAAATTGCTTTGCTGGTAGAATGATGCCAGATTGCAGTGGCAGCATTGACCTAATCTAGCAGTAAAACAGGCAATCACATCCTCAGTGAACACTCATAGAAATATTTGATTTCAGGAGTGTGTAGGACCAAAGTTTCCCCGGAGAAACAAGCCAGTAATTTTTATTCCCGTATTCAAGGGTAGTTCTTTTGTGGATTTTGCTGTGTTACTGAAAGCTCTTCTTGATTTTATTGAAGAATAAACCTCTGTCTAAATGTGCATCCCAGATGGAAAGAAACTATAATTAAAAGGTTAGTTTGGGGCTTTTAGCCTTTGATACTGATTGTTCCTTAATGGGATAAAATACGAAACTACTTCTTCCATTCTTGAATGTACTGGTGTGCTGGGATACTAATAGTTATGCAAATGATAACATTAACAGGGAGTCCATTTTTCTTACTGCTTATTACTAGCATCAGGTGAAAAATTGTGGAAGATAGTATTGCCTTCTTTTGGAGTTCAATGATGGGTAATTTGTCTATTCCCCCAAAACCAAAAGAAATTGAAATGGCTTGTACAAAGGGATGAACAGATTCCGATTAGTTGTGAAATATTTATGACACCATTACATGGGTGCAGTGAGATTGCAGAATGTGGAATGCGCATAACGTATGTGTTCAAGATAGTACATAAGAGAAATGCTGTTGTCATGCGCCTCCATATTAAGCCTAGCCTTTGTACTGGATATTTACATAGAAACCACAGTATTGCCCAAGTTACATTAAAATTGCGTGCTAAATTAATTCAAAATGTTTTCTCTTTTCACAGCACAGGCTATATTAAAAATATAATGCTTACATATATATTACATATAGAATCATAAATACAATTGATTAATGTGTCCCTGAACTGCTACAGAATGAGATAAAAAGTTCCGATTTCAGAAATTTACATTGTAAGAAAATAAAAAATTAAATAATTCTTTTCATGTTAGATGCATGTTATCCATTGTTTTGTTAGATGTAGAATGATTTTTTAAAATAATCATCCTATATAAAGAAATGTGCACTACAGTGAGCTTTCAAAAAAAGAGAATGTCTTCAGGAAGAAAACAAACTAGTAATTCCAGGCATGCAGAATACTCTAATAGATGAAACACATAAAAATATTTTGTGGATAATCAAATAAAACATATTAGTTGGATGGTTATTCCATAGCATCCCATTTACTAAAGGGGAACTTTATGAAACATGAAAATATATTAGTTCTCCTGAATTACTGATAAGTACATTTCTTTCGTTTATTAAGAACCAGTCTGTCAAACCGGAACTAGAAGGTGTAGTTATAAATTTTTGAGCTACAGGTTTCATAGAAGCATTTCACCTATAAGAAAAACATGGAAACAATCAGAGAGAACATAGTCTATCAACCTTCATTTGCTTCTATCTAACCTTTCTCTGTGTAGTAGTTTGAGTAAGAATTATCCCCTCATCTCGACCTCCACTGTACACTCATGTGTTTGAATACTGGCCATAGGGAGTGACCTTGTTGGAGGAAGGATGTCTATGTGATTGCTCAGGCTATGACCAGTGTGCTATATGGTTTCCTTCTGTTGCCCGTGGATCAAGATGTAGAAATCTCAGCTCCCCCTGCCCCATGTCTTCCTGAATACATGAATGCTCCCCACCATTATGATAGTAGACTAAATCTCTGAAACTGTACGCAAGTCTCAAATTAAATGGTTTCCTTTATAAGAAACCATTTAGTGTCATAGTGTCCCTTTCTCATGCTGAAAGAATGGAAGAAGAAAGTAAACTTCATCTAGATTGTGACCTGTATCCCTGAAAAAAAATTAGATTCTTTTCATTACAGAAGATGTACATTTATGACAGGACAAGTGTTGGGTAAGTGTGAGAAGCCCCTGGCATCTGCTGCTTAGCAGAGATAAGTCTTCTATCCTTCATGGTGTGAATTTGTCTGAACAAAATGTGCTTTGAGCTAAGATAAGGACACCACTAGGCAGTCCCAAAACTAATAACATATCACATAAATATTATAGAATCTAGATAACAGAGACATCATTGATCAAATTTATCCCAAAAGCACCAAGGAGAACAACTTAGTTTACCTAGAGAAGAAATTACTTTAGTTATAGAAAAACATATTAAAGTTCTATCTTGGGAAATGCATAGAGAAATCATGATTTCTTCATAAATTAGTCAGTAAGTAAGCATTTTTGAAAATAGTCATGCTTACAATTACAAGTTAAACATGGATGTGACACTGGTGAGTGAGAGACAATTAGTGTGAGCTGTCTGTAGTTGTATAGTCATAAATAACAAAGGTCATGATAGAGAGTACTAGTAGTGCAGAATAAAAGATGAGAGAAAATTGAAAATATTTCCAATGAGTTGTGGGAAGTTCAGGAAAGATGATGGTAACTTGAAATGGAAGAGAGAGAGAAGAGAGATACTAGAGAAGTTAGGTAACACACACAAAACAACAATTACCTGCCTTCCACTACACATATTAAAGTCAGTGATCATTCTAATAATTGTCGAGGTTAAATGTATACTGTCATATTGACTGACACCAAATGTGGTCAGGAGGAATTCTTCACATGCTGCTGCATTGCTGTTTTGGACTATATTAGCATTTCTTGTGTATATTAGAGAACTTTCCGGATGTCTGGTCACTTCTACTTTATGTCTGAAGCAGCTCCTCTCACTGGAGTCATGGCAACACATATGGTGTTGCTAAATGTCTTCAAAGGCAGGGATAAAATCGACCCAATTGATGAACCCTAGATTAGTTCAACTTGACTAAAGAAATAAGACACAACCCATAGTTACCACAGATACATTTTGTAGATAGATGGTTTTATGTTGAATTTACCAACCAACTAAGTAACCCTGTCTGTTCAATATGACACTGTGTACTGAGTCCTAGTTTGATCTTGGCATTATGGGAAATAATTGTGTTATAGTCATTATTTAGGTTATATAATAGTAATTTTCATTCTTTTCCAGACAAGTAATTACCAACTAGGTTTTATTAAAGGTATGAAATAAATTTTGTAAACCTTCTTTAATTTAGTAATAATTTAATTTTATACTCTGCAACTTTTCCCCGAGCCCTAATGATATAACAAAATTAAACATACATTCTCACATATTCACATATGTCTACAGAGTAAAAGGTTACAGAGAAGTTTAATGACAGATCCTTAAAATGGCAAAGGTGCCCCATGTCTTATTTTGTAGAATACCATGGTCACCTTGAAGAATAGATTACCTAAAATGTCACATGTATATCAATTATTACCTGAGCCATATTAATCTTGCTTTATTCAATTTGAGTAGATTGTTGCCTAATACTTTAATTAGTTCCAGTTTGCTTGATTTCACAGTCCATAAAAGTTAATGTTATTGTGTCTACATAAACAAACTGGAAATGAAGTGATAATTGCAAAAAGAAAAATATCAAATACATATTCTATTGTTGAATAAAGGTGCCCTGATAAACATCAACTACTCAAACTGTTTTCTGAATTTTATTGTTTCACATAATATATCTCTATTCTAATTTGAGGTCACAATATATATTAAATGATAGAAAAGGTTAGGTAATCATTACTGAATGTTACTAGATGGTATGTTAATCTCTTTGGAAGAAATTGAAGAATAATTTAGGCACTACCTGGCAGTTAACTTTAAAGTATCACAACTCTGTATGTCGATTTCATAGGCAAATGAAGAGGGGAGAGTTGATTTTGGAATTCTCTGAACTGTACATGTTGTTACACTACCTCTGCAGTGGTAACCAGAAAGACCACTGAGTTGTCAATTTATTCAAACATTACATTCTTGTTCCCTGGCCTTTGAGGACAATAAATCTGGAGTGATCCCGGGGCACCTTACTTTAGTTTTTAATTTTAGAGTATTATAAAAAAAACAATGGCAGTAAAAAACAACATCATGTTTTTAAACCACTATGAAAAGCTGGTTTATCTCAATGATACAACACTTTCATAGGTTCTCGATTGTAGGTGTTATTATTAACTACTCTTTGGATATTACTTTGCCTTCAGCAATCACATCACCCTAATTAGTTATTTCTTTCCATGACAGAATAAAATGAAAGGTTGAGGCTTTCTTAGTCCTCCAAAATTAGGGTTCTTGTAGTTTCATCTTGTTTTTAGGAACAGGACAGACTAATGCTAAGAAATACTCCAAATGATCTTTTATACTCCAGACATTTTCTTTGCCCACTGTTGTGGAACTATTGCCTGTTTTTTATAGGTAATATATGTCAATCACCAAGTTTAACATAGTAATTCCTTTCTTGCTGGGTGATTTAAAAAATGAAAAGAATAAAATGATCTTAGATACTGTCTTACCATCCCCATTAGAATTAATCTTTTGTCCCTAGAAAGCATGCCTTCTTATGGAAGTGAAGATTCTAGGTAGCAAAATATTTCATAAACAGGAAAAATAAAATTCTGAGTAGTTTGTTAAAGGTAATATTGAGTTACCTATCTCTGATTTTCATTTTTTTTAAATCTTTGAAGCCTGGTTAGAGGAGAAATAGTACCATAACCAGGATATTGTACTCAGAATATACAGAACCTTCCTCAGATCCCTGGCTGTGGTTTTCAAAATATTGCAAGATCAATGGTACTATTAATGAGCTTTCCAAAGAACATTTTATCATTCTATCAACTCTTTTCCTTAATAAGAGTTTCTGGGACCTGGTGTCTCTTCACAGCGATAAAACCCTAACTAAAACAGAAGGTGGTAACAGCCTAGTGGGGTATTGCTGTGACAAATCTGGCCCTGTTTGGGAGAAGATCATGGAAAGGACTTTGGAACTTTGGGTTAGAAAATCCATTGAGTATTTACACTTTAGCAGGATGATAGGAGCTTAGAAGATAGGATTGTTGAGATCAATGCAGAAGATGGAGATTCCTGGCTTGTGACGCTTCAGAGCGAAAATAAAGACTCTACCAGGGCTGTTAGCTGTTTTAAGACTGCATGGTTCTGGTTAGCTGGAGATGAAGAATCAGCTCTGATTAACAAACTACCAAAACTATCAAAGTAAAACCTATATGTTAATGTGACAATTGATGCTGATTAGCTGAGGCTAAGGAATTGGCAGTGATCAACTAGAGACCAGCATAAATGAAGTGAAGTCTTCTGGGAAGTGTTTTCTGAGAGCATGGAGAAGCTGCTGAGTTCCAGGGACAGCCACATTTGTACCTCCTGGTGGCAGACAAATTTTGGTAATGTGTAAGGGTCACCCATAAGATATAGGTTTTGAAAACATGAAGGGATCTCAGAGAGCAGTTGAAGCTAGCTACTGTTGAGAGCCTCAACAGCCTCAGTGGCAGTTGAACGCCCAGGACTGAAGGTTCTCAAGGTCATTCAAGAAAATTGAGACTTGGTACTAGGAAGAGAGCCTATGAGAGGTTGTAGTGAAAGTGCTTCCCAATAGAAGCAGCAGACCCCAGCATTTTGGGGATGTATGTACCATGGGATGACTACCAAGAACAGCAATAGCAGTGGAGTGGAACTAGTCAGAGCCTAAAAGACTACCTGTATGCTATATGAGTACAGAGCTGGAGAAGTATCCTAGCCCTTTAAAGGAGCCTAGACATGAATGGGACCCAGATATTGTCAGTTAATGTCTGATTCTGTTTTGATTTGATTGTGACTATGCCCTGATTTTTCCCTTTCAATAAACTTTTTCATTCCCAATTTGCCTTTTAGTCATGGTGTTTTTATTGTAGGATTAGAAACCATGACCCTAAACAAGAAAGTATTTTACTGGAGCCCATAGTTAAAAGTGATTGAATTTTTTCAAATTTGGATTTTAAAAGAGATTGGATATTTTAAATTGACTGAAATTTTTGTGTAAAGACTGTGGGACTTTTAACGTTATTTATGTTTTAAATGTGAGATCTTATGGATGGGTAAGAAAGAAAAGGTTATGGCTTAATAGTGATGTGTGTATGTCAGATTAAAAGGGGGTTAGTTCTACTTGGTTTTGCGTGTCAACTTAACACATGCTAGGGTAGTCAGAGAAACTGGGGCCTTAGCTGAGGAAATGTCTCCATAAGAGCTTAAAGCATTTTCTTAATTAGTGATCAGTGGGGATGACCCAGTCTTTTGTGGGTGGTGTCATCCCTGGGCTGGGCCCAGAGTTCTATCAGAAAGCAGGCTGACTAAGACATGTGACGCAAGCCAGTAAGCAACACCACTCTGTGGTCTCTGCACTCAGCTCCTGCCTCCAGATTCCAGGCCTGCTTTAGTTCCTGTGCTGAATTCCTCCAATCATGTAATAAGATTCATAAGTGTAAGTCTTTGTTTTCCATCTTCCTTTTTGGCCTTTGTGTTTTTGTTGCAGCCAGAGAAACCCTAACCCTTATAATGATACATGGCCAACTCAGTCTTGATGCGTAACACACACATTTCTTAACATATATCTGCATCATGTAAATTTGGTTTTAAGTTTGGTAGATAATGAATGATCAGAGTGACTAGGGAAAGAAATTGACTAGTATCACAAAATAAATAATTTAGCCTACCTTATTACTAACTTCCCCACTACTAAGGCATATTTGGTAGACCATTCACATCACAAATCAACACAGTAAATGTATAAAAATCTTTTAGAGAGTAATAATTGCAGGGACCCTTTTCCAGTTTCATCATGATTTATTTTCCACTGATAACACTTCTAATTATTAGTGTGTCTTACTATCGCTTATAGAAGGTATATTGATTATTGGCAGTATAAAATTCATATCTATTTGCAATGCTAATTTCTCCATTACAAAAAAAAATTAAAAAGTGCTCTTACTGTATAGATTATTCTTTATCACATGATTATGGAGTCCAAAGATCCTCATGAATGTCCATCTACAATATGGAAAGCTCATGAGGGCATATAATACAAGATTTCAAATCCTGGAAAGAGGCTATGGTGGTGACAGTCCTGGTCTGAGTCTCTTGACCAGAAAGTGCTGGAGCTACAGAGCCATAAAAGACAGGCATGTCAGTTAAAAAACAAAAAGAAGAGAGTAGATTTATATCCTCCCTTATTCAATGTGGGCTCTCGATGGAGATGGATTAGATGATTGCTTTGTGAAAGGAAATCAACAGTACCGTGAAAGTAGTTTTCTTCAGGAATCTCTTCAAATGTTAGTCTATTTAGGAAATATTGTCACATATACATCCATAAATAATTTTTACAGTCAGTCTTAGCTCACCTATCCTAGTCAAATTTGTAAATAAAATTAACTCTCACAATTTAGAAAAGGTCTTTAAAGGAAAAATTTTAAGCTAGTGATGTGTTAAAGACTACAATGTAGCACAGTCTGGGAGTGACAGTGCTTCCATTTGAAACGAATGATCGGAATTTTATAAATAAGAGAAACTTTGAAAAGAAACCCAAAGATCCCTGGCAGTTTGCTTATGGGCCTGAAAGGAAAACAAAATCCAGAACATTTTATTGAAAATGCATTTTTCATATAATATGTTCTGATTTGTTCGCCTCCTCCAACTCTTCGCAAATTTTGCCCACTTGCACAAATTTTGCCCACTTGCACATCCACCCAAGTCCACATCATCTCTTCCCTCACTCATAGAACAAAAATGGGCATATAAATAATAGTAATATTAATTAATAATTTAAGAGGCAAGAGAAATGGCTCAAAAAACACATATAGGCACTGAGACACATACAGAAAACCTACAAAGATATAATTGACAACCATAATATATAAGGAAAAGATTGGCTACATGAAGAAAAAAGAGAAAGAGGAGGAGGAGGTGTAGGAGGAGGGGGAAGAATAAGAGGAAGGAAAGGAGGAGAAAGGGGAGAAGAAGGGGGAGGAGGCATGGGAGGAAAGGTGGGAGGAAAAGCAGGAGAGCACGAAGAAGAGAAGGAGGAGGAAAAGGAAAAAAAGAAGAAGGAGAAAAAGAATGAGAAGAAGAAGAAGAAGAAGAAGAAGAAGAAGAAGAAGAAGAAGAAG
>NW_021620995.1:1391608-1403613 GCF_004785775.1 Grammomys surdaster | reverse complement strand
AGAAGAAGAAGAAGAAGAAGAAGAAGAAGAAGAAGAAGAAGAAGAAGAAGAAGAAGAAGAAGAAGAAATGCTCTGACAAAGCATAATAAAACAAATGTTTCTCCCAAAATACCAATGAGATTGTTTTATGTAGGCCATCTACTGCTGTGCATGAAACCTGACCTTCAGTGTGGTTCACATACCAAATGAGACTTTCTTGAAGCAAACTAATTTTTCATTTGTGAGCAGTCATCAAGTGGGGGGAACATCTTGATTAGAAATGGAAGCTTATATCTACTCATCCCCCTAGCATTGAGACCCGATTTGACTTAGACCTGTGGAACCCCTGTGGATAATGGCACAGTCTGTTTGACTTTACAGATATGTCATACATGTTGTATCTAAAAATCTTTAGGTCATTAATGTCTTCCATCCCCACGATTCTTATAATCTTTCTGCAAAGTTCCCAGAGTACTGAGAGGAGAGATTTGATGAAGGCATCAATTTGCTGCTAAGTATTACAAGGTCTCTCAGTTTTTGCACAGTTTTTGTACAGCTGTGTGTTACTGTTTTTGTTCCCATTCTATTGCTGTGAAGTGACAACATCAGCAAGACGACTGTTATAAATGACAGAATTTCATTGGGAGGTTGCTTGTAGTTTCAGAGATTTAGTTCATTTATCATAATAGTGGGGAGCATGGTGGGATTCAGGCAAGTGATAAAGCAGTAGATAAGAGCTACATCCAGATTGATAGGCAAAGAAATAGACACTGAGGGCTTGACATTGGCTTTTGAAGCCTCACAGCCCACCTGCAGTGACAAGGCCTTCCTTCAACAAGGCCATACTTCATCCTTCCAATCCTTTAAAATACCAAGCACCACGTTTGTTTGTTTGGTTGGTTGGTTGATTGGTTGGTTTTTGATGTAATTATATTTTAATTAAAATTAAAAAAAACTTGAGAAAGAAGAAAATATGGAACTTTCAACCTAGAGCAACCCAATAATTTATTCCTTATTTAACAATATCCTTTTCTTAAATGTCACATCCTGAGACAGACAGAAGACACACACATGCCTTGAGCTTTTTAGCTTCTTAGCTTATGTTAGAAGACTAAGCAAAATGTGAAAGCACTTTCCACCTTCCTCCTGAGAGATGAGATGGGCTAAGGTTGCAGTAGATACTGCATGGTCATCGGTGTTCTGCTGTTGAGAATCTGTGACTTAGATGTGGAGAAGTATTCCACTAGGAAGGTCCCAAAGCCCTGATCAGGGACTCCTGTGTTTACTGATTCATCTTGATTCTTTTTTTTAAAATTGGATATTTTATTAATGTACATTTCAGATGTCATCCCCTTCCCCCATTTCCCCTCCTTAGAACCTGCTATCCCACCCCCTCCTCCTTTATGCTTTTATATTTTGATTACATGCAAGTATTCAGGTCAGTTCTAGGTTGAGGGTCTGGCAATACAATAGATGCAAATAGTCAAGGAACAAGCAAGACAATAAACACAAATAGTCAAAGAACAAGCAAGGCAATGAACAAAATTCTGTGAACACTCTTGTGATCACTGTTTCTAAGGATGATCAAAATATCTGAGCAAACTTCCTTGTCCTAGTCAAAAGTCGTTTTCATGTCTGAAGCCTACTTCCTTGTTCTAGCCTAAAATTTAGATTCCTGCCTGAAATTACTTCTTTGTTCTAGCCTAATATTTAGATTTCTGCCTGAAATTACTTCTTTGTTCTAGCCTAATGTCAGATTCCTGCCTGAAGCCTACTTCTTTGTCCTTGGCCCATGTCAGATTCTTGCTGAGCATCTCCAAAGGCTCTCCACATCTCCCCCTATTTTATTTTATTTTATTAAAAAGACTGAGCTTGTCTTGTTGCTCTAACAAGAATGCCTTCCTTACCCATCATGAAATATGCATTATCAAAAGCAATGCACTTATTTCTTAGGTTGGTAAGGCTCTTTGCAGAATCTTATCCATCCTTGGCTTGTCAGCCTGTTAATTGAATAACTCTGTCTGGGGGTCTATTTTTGTGTTCAAGCCATGTACTTTGGTTGCCAACATGTTGATGTTGTTAAAGACAAGCAAGCTCTACTTCTTGATGACTAGGTTTTCAAGTTTATGAGTCTGTGGGGTCCATTCTTATTCCAATTACCAAAATGAGTATAGAAAAAAGTTGTTAGGTGTCACAGTAGTATTTGTTTTCTCTGACATACATGGCTTACCCAGTCTCAGGCTCTTGAGCACCTGAGCAGTGCCAGGCATGATGTTCATCTCATTGAGTGGGCATTAATTCCAATCATATGGTAACTGGTTACTCCCATATCCTTCATACTGTGATTTCACCAGCGTTACTTGCAAGTAGATCACCATTGAAGATCATAGGTTTTGTTGCTGGATTGCTTTTTACCTTTCTTTTCTGGTAGTGTATAGAGTACCTTCCAATATCATGAATGTTCATCTGTAAGGTAAAGTCTCTAGGTAGAAACCAGCTCTGCTTCTCATGAAATCTCTGTGTTCAGGGCTCAGAGAAAATCAATTATTAAGATCCTGAAAGAAGGAAGTTAGTATGGAGTGATATCATTTTGGTTTGTTTCTGTTTACTTTGAAAACTAAAAGGTACATTTTACATACGTTGAGTATAAGGTATTAATTAGACATAGAAAGTGAGTCCACTAAACAGGCAGTTTAATGTCAGGAATTAGAATTTAGGGACAGAAATATGACTCAAGACACAAAAGTAAGATTGAAGCTATGAGACTAAAGACTAACGAAGCAATATGGAGCTAGGGTCTAACAGCTCAGGTTTCATAGGTCTGTTGCAAGCATTCTTAAACTGCTGAGCCATTTCTCTGTTTCAACTATGTTATTATAATTGGAAAAAAATGTAAATCTTTTCACTTTCCTTAGTAATTTTATATTTATTTCTATTCATCAAGTATTGATAATATTTTATGTATGACCTGATTTCTATCAAGAAATACTTTGTTTCAAAGTTTACTTAAGCATAAAGGCATTTTTAAAAATTATCAGCAATACTTATGATCTAGGTCTTACTTGCAAACTGCATGAAAACACCATCCTTTTTATCTAGGCAAGACTGTTGAAGCAAGCATAGTTATACAATTATAAAACATGATGCTGATAATTCAAATTATTGCACATGTTTCTTCATTTTTCAGTAAACTAAGGTGTATTTGTCTATATATGCCTCTGATTTCAAAGTCTGTGTTCTTAATACACGATTTCCAAATATAATTCATATTTATGATGGAATAAAGGAACAGACAGGGGTATTTTAAGAGTTGTTACATAATGAGTCTCAAGTGTAATCATCCTGATCACTTGCCTGTATTCATATGGGGAAACTGATAGAATGAATTCACATGAATAGCCCTGTAGTGCAATATATGTAAATAATAATACCTCAGGGTTTGTAAATGCAGTATAGGAGGAAAAGAATTTAATGTGTATAGCACAAAAGGACAATGAGGCCATGTGTAAAATTCATTCTCAGAAACAAGCCCTAAAGGCACTAAGTCAAAGGTTATAAGTTTGACGGCATGCAAATACATAGTGGAAACCTTCACTTAATATAACACAATGCGCTAGTTTGGTATAAATATTTTTTTTTCTAAAATGTTCCCTTAGGGACGACCAGATCTGTTGTTCAAACACTGCCACCCACACCCATATGTATCATCTTTCCTGCCAATGTTTTTAGTTCTTTCTTTGTTTTCTTGTTTTGCTTTTGGCCACCATGTAGACCTTAATCAGCCAATAGCTATTCACACACATATATCACAAGATATTATATCACATAGTAAAAACTTTCAATTAAGGTATAAATGGAAGCTGCTTGCCACATTGTCATGCACTGAACTCTATTCATTTGGTAATGTGAGACAAGGCCATTCTTCTCGACTGCAGATAATATATGAATGAATCTCAAATAACACGTTTTGAAAATATGCCAAGCTATCACTTCCTTTTGAAGACAATAATTTATTTATGTAGGAAAAAATCAGTTTTCTTGAAATAACACTTTCACTCTAGTATTAGCATGCTGTTCTGTCATTTTTTTCAACTTCAAGTGGGAGTTATATATATTGGTCTAAATATCTTATTTGCTTTAACACGAGATTTCTATTAACACTAGAACAGACCGCTAAATTCATTCATTATCATTTAACTATGAGGCTGTTATATACCCAAAATAAAAATAATCAACATGTCTCCAATATGTTTTGTTTGAAAGCAACAGAGAAATACATCTCAAACTCACAAAGTGAGGAGACACCACAATGCTAGATCCCACAGTTTCTCTAGGCTGAGCAGCTTTTAGCACTGGATATTGAGACAGAAGTGTTTTTTTTTTTTTTTGTTCAATTGTATAACATTCATTTTAAAACAATAAAACATTGAGTTGTTTACTTCAAACCTAAGAGAGACAAATTTAGTGTAATAGCCCAAAGAGAAAAAAAATATGTAAATGATGCATTCAACCAAAAGACACTAGTGTGTGCATTCTAAATAATGAATGCTTCACAATAGGCCAAATAGATAAGTGGTAGATTTCCATCACTGCAAAGTGCATGCCAGTTCATCCAAGCTTGAAACCACCTGCGGTGAGTCCTAAGGAGAGTAACAGGCCATCTTTATCCCTAGTCACATTTCCAGTGGCAAACAAGTTTCAAGCTGAACACATGAAAAAGACTGCTCTTATTGAGTAAAATTATTTTAGAAGTATTTTTATCTCCTAAATAAAAGTTGTATTAAATGTTTATTTATTACCTTGAATATAATATACTTAGAAATATAACAGTCAAAGTACATGTTTATTCAGGTAATGCCACATGATCAGGTGGAATAGACACAGCACGGTGTGTCCATATTTCTAAATACCATGGCGTATGACTGAAAAGTGTAAAACTGGCATTTTTTTAAGAAAGAGCAATTAATACTAATTAACAAGCTGTAGTAGATTGAGTAAGAATGGCCTCAAAGGCTCATGTATTTTAATTCTTGGTCACTAGAGAATGAAAAGATTAGGGTTGGCCTTGTTGGAGGAATTGTATCACTGGGGGATGGGCTTTGAAATTTCAAAATGCTGTTCTGAGCTGAGTCTCTCTCTCTCCCCTCCCCCTCTCCATCTCAATCCTCCTCTGTCTCCTCTCTTCTCTCTCTGTTTGTCTCTTTTTCTTTTCCTCTCTCTCTTTCCCTCTCTCTCTCTTTCTCCATTCTCTGTCCTCTCTCTCTCTCTCTCTCTCTTTCTCCTTCCCTCTCTCTTTCCTTCTCCCTCTCTCTTTCCCCATCCCCTTCTCTGTCTCCTGTCTTTCTCTCTCTGTATTATCTTTGTCTCTCTCTCTATCTCTGTCTCTCTCTAGATCCAGATGAAGAACTCTTACTTACTTCTATAGCACCATGCCTGACTGTGTGTTGCCATGCTCCCTACCATGAATGCAGTAGAGCAAACTTCTGAAACTGTAACCAAGCCCCAACTTTTTTTCCGAGTTGCTATGTTCATGGTATTGCTTCATAGTAATAGAACACTGAATAAGACACAAGCACGTGGTCATATTTCATTCTGTGTATTTATTTATCTTACCAAACTTTTCATTTAACTTCACTTTTTAAAAAAGTAAATCACAAGTGGCTACAGTGTGAAGCATTAGTAATATTTTCTATTAAATTCTAAAAGTTTGATCTGATGAAAAATCAAGTAAATTTGTCCTAGGAATTTTGTTCTCTAAAAAAAATATATCCAGAACATTTTGATTTCACTTGAAAACACAGGTGAAGAGTTGTTTTATTTTAGGGTTCAGAGTAAATCAGAAATAAAACTACCTTTTTCCAGAATAAGTGCTGGTATTTTCAGTAGTGCTGACTCTGCCTGTAGAAATGTAATTAAATCCAGTGTTCTTATTTTATATAGGCATTTAAAAGTGTCCTAATGGAAGAATTCAAAGAAAAGATCACTGAGCACTTGCAATTCCCTCCTCTCTCGACTCCCAGAGATCCACCTACATCTACCTCCTGAGTCCTAGGATTAAAGGTGTGCCACTATACACATCCTAAATTTCTCTTTTGACAAAAAGGTGGTTTTTTGCAGCCAGTTCTAGTAATTTTAAGTCAATGCTATGACATACTGCTTCCTATATGACTTTACCTATTCTAAGTGGCTCCTGTAAGTAGAATCCTACCTATCCTACTTTTCTTCTGTGTCTGGCTTCGCTCACTTGGCAAGTTTCAAGGTAGATTCATGTTCCCTAATTCCACCTTTGTTGTTCCAAATGACAAAATTTAAATTTTTTTATTATATGTATTATATGTGTATGGAAGGGGCACATATTCTTGCCTCAGTATGTATGTGGAGGTCAGAGGACAATTTGTAACTTCTTCTGACATAGTTTTGTGTTATCAGCTAGGAAACGTCATTTCCTTCAGTTTTTAAAAAAAAGTCATTTGAATCAAAGAACTACCTTTGTTATACTGTGATCTGCTCTCTCCTAAGCCTTTTTTCTTTCCATACTTCTCAGATGGAAACATGCAAGTTATTCTGTCATTTTGTCACTAACTCTGTTGGGGTCTCCTTTAGTTCAGACATACTGTGGGGTCGTGGATTCCATATCTACCCACACTTCAAATAAACTATTTATTGCCAAATGCTTAGAACATATACTCTCAGTGCAGCACAGTTCTGAATGATCGTGAGTGAAATCTGAGGAAAGGTCAATTCATGGCTCTAAATAAATGTGTGAGATGTGAATATATATATATATATATATATATATATATATATATACACATATATATATATATATGTATATATGCATATACATACATGTGTATATGTCTGTGTGCACATGTGTATAATTTCATTGATATGATATGCTTTTCTGCATTTTTGGATTGGTATTTTTAACAACTGCATTATATATCAAGATTCAATTACACCGCATGACATTGATTGTTTTATTTAGTAACGTAAAAAAATTAAAGACAATGAAAAAATAATAACATGTGAAAGCTAGACAAAAGTCTATATCTTGGTCAAAGCTAGCTAATAAACTGTCGTGAGGAGTACCCAATGAACATAAAATACACACAATCTGTAAGTGCTTAAGAAGATTTTTGGTGTGAAGTAGTATGTACAACTTACAGAGTTCACTTCTCAAGAAAAGGAACTGATTGGATAGACTGTACAGGTTTGTCAGAAGCCCGCATGACAATTAATTAAGTGGAAATATTTAATATCTATATACATCTTTCATACACTATCTTCCTCTTTGGCAAGTTCTGTATTTCACATTTGATTTTTATGTTCACTTGCAAGTTTCTCAGGATCCACAATTCAAAGAGATTCTGTTGAAGGGAAAATGAGTCTGTGATTCAGAATTCAGTGAGTCTAGTCCCTGCAGAAACTTGGCAGAGGATAGAATCAGTTCCAATGCCAAATTCAGTGGCCCCAGGCCAGATGCTAATTTTGAATGCATGGCACACATCACTTTGTGTCTCGATTAAGCCATGTCTGTGAGTCCCATGCAAGCACAGTACTGGGTCTCATGAGACACATGTATTAATGTTCAACGTATACTTGATTTAAATTTGTTTAAATGTGTAACTGAAATTACTTCTTGTATGTCACGGTTTCTACATCTTTGAAAATAAACAACCGGGATTTAATTAACTTTATATTATTAATTCTTTTCCTTGATATTCATATTAATTTTGATGACTTATTATCATATGGTTTCAGAAAGAACTAGTCTTAAGTTTATAAATGAGGCAAGAACGATGTTTCTTTTTCCTATTTGTTTGTTATTTTAGTATATATTAGAGATATATAGTTCTTAAGTAAGTCAGAAATTTTCAAAAAGACTAATACAAATGAGGGAGCAAAGAAAAGTACATGTCTGTCTATTATTTTTTATGTGATCTTAATCATATCTCTGTTTTTTGACCTGGATACCTTACCAGAATGATTTCCTTCTCTTTTCATCTTGGGATTCTATTCCACCAGCTTCTGACACAACTCTATATCTTCTGTTGCTGTTCTCATTTGGATATCTATTGTAAACCCATACGTTCATTTGAAACTAAAGCAAATGAGATGGCTAATACAGAATTTTTAAATAAGAGTTAGAACTGCTGAATAACAGGACTAATGTGCTGGTGTAATGGACTTACCTGATCCTGTGCCAGCATGCTCAACTTGCAGCCCAGATTAAAAACAAAAGAATGATTGAATTAATCAGATGCCCCTGTCCCTGTGAGCTGCAATAAAGCAAAGAATTCTTGCAAACCTATTCTCTGGATGTTATATTGAAAGGACTCTCTAGATAATGCTGACAATTAAGCAGGGGTACTGGGGAACTTACTTATAAAAAACCTTGGTTAAGAGATCCATTTTGTGTAACTTTTTCCCTCTATGTAGCATTCTTCTTCTTTCTGTGCAGCTCATGTGTGTTTTATGTAATTTAGAGACTATTGGAATAGAGAGGAGAGAAAATGTCCAGGACTAAATTAGAAACTGATTAAATTGATGGTATTTTATTCTAGACAATCATCTTACCAAACATATTGTTGCTTTTTAAATTTTATTTTTAATTTTATTGTTTGGAATTAAGGAGGTAAAATAATTAAGCACAAATTATACTGTTGTTTTATAACTTCCTTGGGATGACTTATGGGACAGATACAGAAGAAGAAGAAACTATTGGAGGCACAAGGAAAACATCCCTTTCCTTCATCCCTATATACTCATTTGACTGGGAATGGCTCCTGTCTAAATCGTGAGTACTGTGTGGTCATGTATAATGGAGATGAGATTGAGGAAGTCTGACATCTCTTAATTTATTTATTCCACCAGTGTAATGCTAGCCACCTCCTGGTTTTATTATACCAATTTAATGCCAGCCATTTCCTGTTTTCATTAGACCATTGTGATGCTAGCCTCCTACTGTTCTCATTAGTGCAGGACTGTGTAATGGCAGCCACCTCGTGTTTTCATTATAACAGAGCTGTATGGTGCCAGCTGCCACTTGTTTAACTTTACTTAGAAGCATTTGACCATGGAGTACCTACTTCCACAAGCTAGTGGCAAACAAGGTAAAGGCCTACAGGGTTCTGGTGACATGGCAGCAAGGCAATGCTTAACTGACTTATAGACTATTAATTTTTAAGAGATACAGTCACTCGAAAGAACCGTAAACTGAGCATACACTTAAAATGTGGTTTGGCAGTTATTTCTCTATTATTATTCTTTTGTTTGTGTCTTGTTTTAGAACAATGGCTCTCAGCCTTTTGGATTTGAAGCACAAAGGTCACCTAAGACCATCAGAAAACACTGATATTTACATTATATTTCATGACAATATCAAATGTACAGTTATGAAGTAGCAACAAAAATAATTATATGGTTGGGGTTTACCACAACTTGAGGAACTGTATTAAAGGGTCACAGCATTAGGACCACTATTTTAGAATAATCACTCTTAGAAAAATTTTCAATCGCAGTTTGAAGTCATGTCCTGTGGTCATGGGCTGACAGATTTGTGTTATTGACAGGAATCTACTTGTGAGAATCAATAGCATTCATTGAGAGCTTGCAATATGTCCACTTGGGTTTAAGCATTCTATCAACTATCCCATTTGCTCCATACACTTACTATAGGAACTGGTCTTATTCCTGATTTATAACTAAGGAGACTCAAGTAGGCAGCAGGTGATTCGGGAGTATTCAGCTAATATCTTCTGCATAAGATTAAATATTACTTTTCGCTTTGTATACAGTTTTTTTCTTAACTTTTTAGTTTTTTAGTTGGAAAGAAGCCCAAGATGATATGTAAGTAAATAGGTGTAAGCTTTCTCCAGACATTTGTAGAATGAAGGACTAGGCCCAAGGACTGCATTTGGCCCACGCTGGTCACATGACTGGAAAGGAGAAAGCTAGAGTCAGTATTCCCCTTCAGCAGGCCAGATGCAGCTCTCATGGGAGTGCCTAGTACCATCTTTTTCCCCTCCCTAAAGAAAACCTGAACTACTCACAGTTCTGGTCCTCTGATTACCCATGTAATACTGCGAAAAAATTTACAAAGACAAAGTAAATCTGGTTAATTTCTAGATTTAAATACTTTTTCTTGCGATTTATAGTCTCCTAGTTGTGTACCTAATATATTTTAATATCTAAAGTCCCCTAAGAATACTTTTCAGTGGTAAGTATTCTAATTGAAAAATAAACTTTTAGATATCTTTTAAAACGAATTAAAAACAATCATCACTCCATGCAAACGCTTTGTGATTTTTTTTTCCATTTGTTACTTTTTAAAACTCTCCGGTAGCCCGTATTAGTAATTTTACTGAATAATGAAGTTGACAGATGTGGGTAAGATGAAAAGCTTGTTACGAACTGTAACATGTCGGGGATCTCTGGGAAGCAAAGTTCTACCCATGTGTTAGGGGACTCTGGATGACTATAATGAGTCATCTTAAAATGGCAGCTGTCACCTCTAGGATTTAAACCTTGAAATAGGAAAAAAAATTAGGTTGATAGGTAGGCAGCACTCCAAGAAAGGGAACTCACATCCACATATTTTATGCTCTGGTAACAGAAGGAGGTCGGATAGTAATATTTTGCCATATTAGGCTGTCACCGACGGTCTGAATAGGTGTCTGCTGTGGTCAACACAAAGGTCAAACAGGATCAGTAGTGTTAAAGGTTGTTAGGTTATTGCAGTTTTTGCATGTCTCACCTGTCTGTAACATTTCCCAAAATAAATTCACCCTCTCAGTGAACTTGGTATGGCTTAGGCAAATTACCTTCATTGAACTGAAGGAATAAATGGGAGACAAAGAGAAGAAGTAGAGATTGAAACAAAAGTTGTGAACCTGTAGGCGAGGGCAAGAGTTATCAGTTTTTGTTCTGTTTGTTTGAAGCTATGTCCTGTGTGCTAGATCCAGTGCTGCCAACTGAGGATCGGTGGGCGCAATGCTTCTAATATTTATTCTCAGTTTCAACTGCTTCTATTCTCTTAGTTTTGGTGTTCTAGCTAACTAAAATGGGGCAGGTGGCATCATAACATTTGCTGTGAAATAAAATGCAAATTCCACTATGCAAATAGACCATTAGAAAGTAAATTAGCTTGAACAGTAGTAGTGTATCACAATTGCATTGCTTTGTAATACAGCAATATTTAACCAGGGAAGATGCACGCAAGACATTGTGAATGGCAGGAGGTCCACTGGAAAGATCAATTTCAGAACTCTAGGTCTGCTTCTTTCTTCAGCCTCTTCATCAAAAGCCTCTGATGGAGAGAGTAGTGTTATTCTGTAGGAAATGTCAGAATTCAAACCAGGGAATAATACACATTTATCTTTTAATATACTTAGTTCATATTTATTCAAGGTAAGTGGAATCTCAAATGTGCATTGGCTATGGTAATTACTATTTATATTAATTGGACTGCCAATGCATAGACTTATAGACTTTCAACTTTGCCACCAGTGTTCTTGTCATCCTTTTAACACATTACCATTATTATTTTAAAACTAGAGTCATTTCAAGTTCAAATTCATAAAATGTGCATTGGAACCGCCTACCCTGCATTACAGATGGGTAAAACAGAGTGTGTGTCAAGAGAAATAAGACTTTTAAGAAACTGTTTGCACTCACCTTCCCCTAACCTCATTTAGAATGTCAATCTGACATAATTTTTTTTTGGCATTTTGAGTATTACTTTGAAAGAATTAAAATCAGTACTTGTGGTTGGAAGATGCCTAGAAAGAAGATCAATAAACCCATCCATTCTGTGGCAGGTGGCATGTGGCATGGTCACTAACACCTGCTTGAACAATGTCTTTGCCTGATCTCCATTTCACATCATTGTCTGATGGTGCCAGAGACAGATTCAAAACACACACACACACCCACACACACACACACACACACACACACAGAGAGAGAGAGAGAGAGAGAGAGAGAGAGAGAGACAGAGAGAGAGCGAGAGAGAGAGAGAGAGA
>NW_021620995.1:1292969-1391508 GCF_004785775.1 Grammomys surdaster | reverse complement strand
AGAGAGAGAGAGAGAGAGAGAGAGAGAGAGAGAGAGAGAGAGAGAGAGAGAGAGAGAGAGAGAGAGAAGTGACTTTAGTCCTGAGGATAAAAGTGGGTCACAGCAGCTGACCTAGAAGATTAGACCTTTGAGACAGTTCCCAGTGTGGATTCCATTCCTCACCTTTGGAAGTTGGGGAATTCTCTTCTGCCTTAGATTATGTGTGCTAAAGTCCTTTAGTAGGATTAGAAACAGGAAAAACAACAGCTTTTTCATTCCATGGACCATTGGCCCTGATTAGAAGCAGAGATAAGACCGTCAGTTGCAGAAAGACATTGCCCCTGTCAATTGCCAAAGAAGACAGTGCAGAGAATTCCTTTGTGCTAAGGAGTTTAGAATGTCCAAGACTCCTGTCTAAACTCTGGATGAAGACTCACCTGTCCAATTAACATAGAAGATCAAATATTATACCCTAGAGTTGCTTGCTTTTATGTTTTAAACTGCCTCATTTTATATCATATACAGAAATTCTCAAACTGGGTATCGTGAGCAATTTTGATTTTTTTTTCTGTGTGTAGATAGCCACCATGTACATTGTAAAATGTTTAATAATCCATTAGGATTATATCTTGTAGATGCCAGAACCCAAAATGCTACATATCACTGTGACTTAACACAAAACATTGCTAGTGTCAAATATCTTTGAGGGGGAAACTGTTCCATTTTGAAATTACCAATATAAATTCATTGATTCTTTATATTAGGGCCTGAAATATGTATGTTAGTATATTTTTGGAACATTATAGAAGCACTGTGGTAGTCCTCTTCTGTCAGCCTGAAAAGGCTGGAATAGCAACGGGAACAATTATTGGAGTTATTCTACTAGCAGAATCCATGCAGAACATTCCAGGAGTTACTTAGAGAATCCAGGAATAATAAAAAGTCACCATTCCAGGGATGGAAGCTATCCATACCCTTGATTTTCACCTTCATCTCATTTTCCAAAGTATCAAATATGATTGCAGATTTTAAGGGAAGAATTACTTCTGGGAAGTTGGAAACATATATAAATACTCTGCTCATGGGTTGGAGCTGAGAAATTCAAGATTCAAAAGAGCTGGCACTCTCACTAGAGCTGGACCAGACCCAAGTACAAGGTGCTATTAGGCAGCATCTTATAAAGAATGGATCACCAGGCAGCAGCAAGCTGTCCTAGTGTTATTTTCCTGAATTCACATTCAGCTTGGCAGGACTTCGGCAGAACTCTTCTAGCCAGTAATACTAATTCAGGTCCCCTTACATCTCTTCACCTTTACAATAAATTGCTGTGGCATTGGACCATTTGGATCATCCTAACTTTAGCATACCTCTCCAACCCTTTCTACTTCCCATATTAGAAAATATCCTGACTTTATTCTTAAGTCTTTGTACACACCCCCCTCTTTGTCCACAATACAGCTCTGCCGTGAAAATCTCATCCTTCCTTCAATGCTCAGTTCAAACGCTGCTGTTTCTGGGAAGCTGCGGCTGCTCCTTCCTCCTTAAGGTTCCTAAGCTGAAAATATTTCCATTTCAATGTCTCTTTTTTTCTAAGCCACTGAAACATATTTCTCACATAGCATCAAGTCCACTTTAATTTTTATAAATTTCTTAGTTTCTCAGTCTATAGAGACAGAAATGATGCTTAGTTAATGTGTATCTGTCCCATTCTGCCAAAGTGTACAAGCATGCTCCATACACGAGTGTTGAACTAAGTACAGAATGCCACAATCTCCAAAATGAGAAGCCATTTTACACCTGCTCATTCATTTCCATTCCTCCGCTGGTTTATGAGTAGAGTGAGTTTTTACACTTTCATGAAATGAAAGGTATGTAGTAGATATAATGTTTGAATTATGAAGATGTTTAAGGGAGATGTGTAGGATGAGCAATCATAATAGTCTCCAAGGTTCTTTACTTATCTTCAATCAATGCCAATCTTTCAACATGATGAAGTCTTAATAAGAGGATCTCTTAATACATAGGAATAGGTGATAATAGAGTACGATCCCTCATTTTCCAATTACTTAATCAATCTTGCCACTAAGTACTAAGAACTCCTGCATATTTTTTTCCTAAAAATCCCTATGCCTGACCTATTTACACTTTGTATACTTCCTGTTAGAAATCATTATGCATTTGTCAATCTTAACACTCAATGTGGGAGTTTGAAAAAGGTTGCTTGATTTCATATAGGCCTAGGTAAGTGGATTGGAATATTTCCACTTACTATTGTAAGGTAAGCCCTTAGGAACTCCACATCAACTTGAATCATATGGACTTACAAAAGCTATTTTAATAAACAGATGATAAAAATAAAAGTGCATTCAGTTAATATTTAGAGAAAGCTAAGAAATGAAGATGAAAATAAGATAATCACTTGAAGAGAGCTCACAAATGTTACCAGATGTTCATTTACTTTATCACAAAATGATATTGGTATGAATCAGATTTTTAAAGGAAAATGATTAAAATCTGAAAGCTCCCTTAACGTAAATTTTTAGATTTAATGTATTTTAAAACATATAAATAAAACAATAAGCATTCAAATATAATTTAAGAATTGTTAGATAATTAGTACTGAACTATTTAAATAACTAGTGAAGTTAATGAATATCACATCTAATCCATTTTAATATAGATTTCAAAAATATATAATAATAAATCAACACTAAGTGGGCATTAGTATAATTGGTCTTCTTGAGATTACAAAGTGGTTTCTATGACCTCTGTGGAGAGATAGTAAATTAAAATTTAGTTAATTTAAGTTTACTAATTAGAATCAAATCAACGTCATTTTCACTGGACTACAATGAAATCAATTTTGATAGTATTGCTGTCTTTCCATTTGAGTACTGAAAAGATTAAATGTGTACCACACAGCTATATTTGAAGAGGCTAGGCAAGGCTAAATTTGTTAGGTGCCTGTTAGCTGTATCAGAATTACTTGACTTGCACTTCTTTATCTTAGTATCTTTTGAAATTATCAGATTCTCATCCACTTCTACATTTGCATATATAATTTTAATATTATTAGAGTGTAAAGAATCATTCCTAAGAAATCAATTAATGATCCTATTAATTAAGCATATACAAATTTCATGATTTAACAGAATTAAATGAACATCTGCAAGGTCATTTCCAAGTGAGCGCATAATAAATTCACCAGAAAACTGATTTTCTATCATTTGGGGCTGGGGAGAGATAAAAATATCAAAATTTTATAACATTTTCAAAGATGACAATTAACCAATTACCAGTAATATTTGTTCTGAAGTCTTCTAAAACTACGTTCTGAAATTTTACAACATGCACCTTTTTTCCTATAAATTCCGTTGTGTAGCTATAATATAGAACTTGGAAAAATGGGGATGAGAATGAAATGAAAAGGGTAATATAAAGGCAAACACAGTTTAATGGTCTACCATCAAACACACACACACATACACACACACACACATACACACACACATAGACACACACATAGACACACACACACATGCACACACACACAGACATACACACACACACACACGCACACACACGCACGCACACACACATTGCAGAACTGCAGGGAAGTCATGAGCCTATTTCCCCAGCTTTCTAAGCACTGGGATGACAGACAGGTACCACCACACTTAGATCAAGACAAGCACTATGCCTATAACTCTCAAGATATCCATTTTCTTTTTAATTTTTTTGGAAAATGAAAGAACTTTTCTGCTTTCCAATTTATTCACTAAAATATGGGAACTATCCACAGAGTAGAGATATAGGAAAATTAAAAGAATACATATATTAGCTGCATAATTTGAAAAAGAAGGCTTTTCAATGATAAATTGAACATTGTAGAGAAGATATAAAATACAGCAATGTTATGAAATCTGGACTGAACTATCAAATTAGAGATCTGCTTTAAGAAAGAGCCAGGTATCCTAGACAACTGTCCTTGGATGCACACTGTTGCCCTACAGCTCCTTGTGAAGCCCTAATTCTATAAAGCTTTATACCATAAAAAGTATTTTAGAGCCAGAATTTACCCATGTCAAGTAAGATCTGTGCTTGGTGATATGCATGTCGTTAAAAACGATGAAAGAAGTAAGATTAATTCGCATATAAACTCCCTCAAACGCCAATTACTTAAACAATATATGACAAGTTATGAAAACTAGAACAAAGTACAGAATTTGTATTTAACTTCTTTTTGTAAAAAAGTTTTAAAAATTTGAGCAAGTTATGGGACTTTACAAAGCTATGAACTTGAAATATATCACAATAAAAATTAAATTATTAGAATCTAAAATAATTTAATACATATATGTAAAAGGAAGTAGATGAAATAAAAACTTGTTTCTCTCAAAGTGAAGTATCCTGTTCAGAAGGCAAAAGTAAACAAACAAGAAGAACATATTTTTTAAGTTAATGGGTGCTGTGTTAGCCTATAGAATCCATAGTAATGAAGAATTTGAAGACAATCTATTGACTAGATATTGTGTTCAATGTGCCATACTGGCACTATAAGTGGATAGTTATTTTCTTAAAATTTTTCTAAGAACTGTCAAGTAATTGCAACTTTGGTCATATCTATATGAAAATAGTATAATTCCCAGGACTTTGATTTTCATTGACATATACCAAGGCTTTCCTAAGCTGAGCTCACGATCTCCTAATTTTGTCATAGCCAGATAACGTTCGGCCTTGGTCACATGATTCACTTGACTGAATTAACAGTGTCTTGATCTACCTTTACATTGTAAAGCAGTGGACAGCAGAATAGACTAACAGCATTTGCAACTCCTATGAAAGCAAGGATTGCACTCCTGTGTGTGTTCATAATACAACTGTACAAGGCACAAACTGTACAGATTCTGCATACAAAATGTAACTGTTTTGGTGCTTCTTTGTATCTTAGAAGAATTCTTCTATATACTGCAATCTAGCAAATGTTCAATGAAACAAAAAGCCCAACATAGAGATGAACCAAAGTGAGGACAGGGAAAGTTATTCAATCTGTGCTAATAAGTCTAATGTAGCACACAGTCTTGATAATGTAATAAAAATGAAAACAAAATGCCTATGAGGTGAAATATTATGTGAATGTGAATTATAAAGCATGTCATTTGCGGTGAATAAGTAAAAATACAGCCTTTTTGCATAACTAAGGAAAACCAGGAGTAATCATATATACCTTTTGAAGAGCTGGGTGGATTAAAATTCGTCCAGTTGTTTTTTTCCACATGGCTGCACCCCAGGCACCACTGTGCATTCACAGTATATTTTGGGTGCATATTAGGTAGGTAGGCAAATACATAATATGGATTTACCAAATGATTACTGTAACGGTAGGAGAGGCTTTTGTTTACACCAAATGTAAAGAAAGCAAGGTTTAAGAATTTATAGATCATAGTTTCTCTGTTCATGTACCCAAGACTAGTTCATTCATCAAATATATTTGAGTGTTCACTTCTATTAGAAACTACTGACTTATTATTAAGTAATTTCTAAAATCTTGCTTTCTAGCAAAGCAGATAATTAGCAAAGACAATTGTGATATCATATTTGCTTTACCCCAAATAATTATAGTTCGAGTCTTTCTCGTGGTGTGCAGTGGAATGCATCACATCTGCATTAATGAATCAAGGGAAGGCAACACCACTATTAGTAATAGCTTTTATTCGGAGTCCTCATTTTCCAGACAGGTCACATGAAACACAGCCATTAAACAATAGCGTTGAGATAAATCCATACAACGTATGCTGCTTTTGTTGTCGTCGTCGTCTTTGTTCACCAATCACTTGGTGCAGCGAAGAACCTTATGAAATGATGGGACCGATAAATGCACATAGCTAACCTGCAGAAAACACTGGGGCCAGGAGAGTCAGACTTTAATCAGGCCTCATTCAATTATGTTTCAAATCAACACATCTTGATAGCCAAAACTCACATAGAATTAATGCTCTGGTAAATGCTGCCTCTTGTCAAAAGAATATAATTAGACAATAATGAGTAGTCATATAGTATGCCAGTCCTTGGCTATTTGATGACCCCAGCAGCTTCCACTCCATTAGACAACAAACAGCTTTTAACCTGGTTCTCATAAAGTATACTGCTCATTACTACATGACTATTTTTTATGGTGTCTTTTTTTTTTTTAATTTGAGCAGTGCCTACATCCTTAAAAGGAAAGTCATGTTTTACAAGAGCCTAGGTAATTTCAGGAAAGCAACAATCAATTTCTCTCCCAGTAATTCCATGAATTGATTGGTCTAGTTTTTTGTGTTGTTTGCCATAAGGAGAAGTTTGTCTGGTAAAGAAACAATGTGACAACCTTCTTTGAGATTATATATGCCTCTTCAGTGTTTACTTTGATATAGCATAACAGTGATTCTTACTATGCTGAATTTTAAAGAAAATATTTTCATCATTAACAAATGGGGAAAATATTTCATTACTAATGTTTTGTCTTTAGTTCACCATTATGCATTCTTTTTTCCATTTTTTTTTTTTTGCATTTTGTGTCTTTTACTAAAATTTCCCAAAATGGACAGTTTTCCTCTGCTTAAATAACTCTAAAGAATTAAAGGACTTTGTTTTTCATTGTGTGTGTGTGTGTGTGTGTGTGTGTGTGTGTGTGTGTGTGTGTCTGTAAAGCATTTTAAATTCAGAAACCACCTCAACTCTCCCCAGTTATGTACTATCCACCACAGCCATTGTTTCCCTAAATGTATGATTTTGGCATCGCAAAGGCTTCCTTGGAAGCCAAGCACCAGAGTTCTGTGTTAAAGGCAGGTCCCAGGGAGATGAATAAAAACAAGATTCCCTCAACAATAAAAGCTCAGAGTCCTGACTTGAACTACCACCAACTTGTAAATAAATAATCACTACTAAGTACAAGTAATGTATTAAACAGCTAACACTAGCAGATCACTGGTGACAGCTTAGAGTCAATCCCTCACATGTTGGCATAAGCAATTCTGAGACTCGTGTAGTGTTTCAGTGTTTCAGATGCTTAACAATACATTGAACAGCTGGTTACTTAGAACTATTGTTTGTGTTGAATTTATTTGCACACTGCTTTAGATGTCACTAAAGTGGTTATCTGAATAGTGAGAGAGAGGCAAAGCTCAGAATGATTAAATGGAAACAGTTTTCAGCAACTGTCAACTATCTATAAAGCTAAATAAATTTGTAGTCTCCTGGTAAAAGTAACATCAGAGAAGAGAGACAAACATTGTAGATACATAAGTGGTCCAAAATATCAATGTCAGTTGGGTTTTGCATGTACAAGATCTCCTCTTTTCTAATTTAAACATGGACGGATAACAAAAAGCAGGAGTCGAGATGTGGAAAGGCTTGTGCCAAGAACCCAATGCAGTTCTCAAGAAAATAAGGCCAAGGGGAGTCATCCATTCTTAACCCCAAAGCAATTGTGAGTGGGGTACAATCTAAAACTTTCCTGAAATGATGGAAATATTTCCAGCAGGTTTTTATTAATTATAAAACTTAATTTAGTTCAAAGTTTGTTTTGCTTTTCCATTTGTTTTTAGTATAAGTTTCTTCTTATTTTTTTTGACATTTATACTGTTTCTACACTGGCTTGGTGGCCAGAAAAGAAGGCACAGAAATCCCTCCCAGTTTGCAAATAATAATTTTTCCCTGCTCCAGAGCACAAACAGCCTTTATTTAACTGAACACCACATTTTCCTAGGTATGGGCTCAAACTGTTTGCCATGAAGCTGTTAAATGCCAAAAAAAAATTTTAAATGCTGAAGGAAAATGTCAATCAAGGCATTTCCCCATCTGCTACTACTTCTGTGAATGCTAATTTTATTTTTCCCAATTCCTGAAATTAGAGTTGCCTTAGCCTCATAAGGAAGTAAGTTGGAAACTTGCTAAATGTCACAAGAAAAGGTGCAACCCAATGATGGAATAATAGGTATTGTTCTCAAAGAACATGAATAAAAGCAGGCAGAAGAGCACGGGGCTAAAGGAAAACACATTTTGTTTAAAGACCCAGACCTCTTGAAACACACAGTACACAATGCATGTAATCAGCATTGGTACTACACATGCATTAGAAAATTTCGTATGATTACAAATATGATGTGTACACACACACCTGAACCACTGAAGATACTTTGAGAACCAACCAATGTTATGATATCTACATAGGCACAAGCTTCATGTTATTGAAAAAAAGGGGTGTGGGGGAACTTCCAAGTATTGGTACAAATGTAATTCTTGTGATTTAGCATGACTTTAATCAAAGCTTTCTACAAGGACTTGCACAGAACTATGACTGACAGATGTATTTTTCTGACCTTTCAGTTAGCTCCATCAGCTCACTCAAACACATTTTGAACAGAATTGTGTACTGTATACTTGGTAGACTATACATTAAACGAGAGACTTTGCTCTGAGGCCCTGCTCCCCACGCTCCATGGGGAAAAGGAAGCAGGAAAAAACAAAACTCATAGAGTTCGACAGCTACCGAGGCAACACTTGCCATTTACAATATAAGCCCAAATATTTTTGCAACACAACTATATATTAATTTAATAAAATACACAATATAGCTCTTATACACTCAACAATTTGGCTCATATGCACGGAATCTGCAATAAATCAATAAAAATATGTCATTTGATGTAAACACATTGAATCTTCTTACATCTGCACATTTAAATGATCATATGATTTGTTATGCCTAAGACATTTTTTTCACTTTCCTGAGCTATTTTAGTGTCCAAAAATGAGTAAAACATTTTAGTTATGTTAATTTCCTCACAGTATTACTACTCAAAGATAACCCATAATTCAGAACTGTTCAAATGTAAAGCAAACCCACTGTTATTTATATCTTTGTTGGACACTAAAATGCTAAATAGACATTTTTAAATTTTCAAAATTTTCTTCTTTAATGAAGTGAACAGGTCTACATGTGTCAGGACAACACAGACTATATCTTTTTACATTGAACTTTTATATGACATGAGGTGTCTTACAAATGACCAAGGGTTTTTGTTGTTTTATCTTTTTTTTCTGTTTTGTTATTATTACATATTTTTTTCTTTTGCTTTCTGACTAATGGTATGGAATGGTCTTTGTGTTTCTATGCTTGGCAGGTACTTTATACAGAAATGTTTACCACAAATATGTGTTAATGTTTGGTGTAGCTTGGACTACTGCAAGGTCGTTTCGGGACTTTCAGTAGAAGCCTGTGATGTCAGCTAGTAGTCCACCACAGATAACAAATATGACCCTGCTTTGTATGGGTTTATAGGTAAACAGTTAAGTCAGCATCGATCTCGTGGGAGGACAGTCTTAGAGTGATCAGAAATACGTTAAGTCTCACACTGCGTACCTTCCTAACAGATTGTCAAAAGGTAACTTGTCTCATCCTCCTTTTTCGTCTTTCCAATTTCTTCTCTCTCTCTCTCTCTCTCTCTCTCTCTCTCTCTCTCTCTCTCTCTTTCCCTCTCTTTTCTCCTTTCTCCTTAAGCATCATTAATTCTGTCCTAATATAAGTTTGGTCAAAACCATTGTTATTTCTGTAAAAGAAACAGCAGTGAAAAGAACATACTTGTGGGCACTTCAGATGTTCACTAAAAGCCTTAAAGCAGCACTGGTCCTTTGCCATCCCTGTAAAATGGGTTTTCACCGGGAATGATCATTTTCAAATCAACAGAAGAGACAAGGAAACACCAATGCCTTTCCCCCTCACTTTCTCACAGCGACAGGGTCATTTCCCCGGCAGTCCTGCAACAGCTTATCAATCTCTCTCACAACTTCTTCGGCATCCACAGACTCTCTGCCCAGATCTCTGTTGGGGTGATCAAGCTGCTCCAGCACACCTCCCATCTCGCTGGAATCCCTACTGGCTCTGGAATGCACATCCGCAAAGACCCTTGCCATCTGCTCAGAAGCCATGAAGGAAGGGTCTCTTGGTTGCTTACTGGGTGACGGATACTGACTGTCAGTGGGCAGGTAGGAGCTGCTTGCTTCTGCTAAGGCCCCCTGTTTTGCTTCACAGCCATCTAGGGAGCCTTTTGTTGAGGCGCAAGGCTCAATGCATGCCTTGGTTGGGCTGCTAGATGCTGAGGGGACCTCTTGGAGGAGAGGGCTCAGGGCACGTTTGGCTTTTAAATAAGGTTTCACATTGGCAATGAGAATAGTGTGCTCTCGCTTGTCTTTTCCAAATGTACAAAAAGTCTTTTTCCCAGTGGGATTCACAGTTTCGTAAGTCTCAGTCTCAACGTTAGCTTCAACTGTGGGTACAAAGAGATTTGTGCGGTAATCTGCATTTTCAGCCTGATTGGCTGCAGGGAACTGTGGCATCCAACACCTATCAGAATGACCAAGCACTCGGCATTCATCTGTGCAATTAATGCACTCTTCTGGTTCTGCAAAACAAAAGAGAAAACAACAATCGGATCATTAGTTTCCTTGCCATTTCTACTTGAGGCTGTGATCAGTTCTCAGTGGGCTTGCTTGACCTCTGCTCTCTTAATTAAAAAGGAAAAGAAAACAATAATTAAAACATTTCAGGATGGTTGCATAAACCTGCTGGTTGAGACAATGGTTTTATTTAAGTCTATTCTCTAGATATTAACAAATTCCCATAGCCTGGGAAGAAGCAAAACGTGGTCATGGGAGAGTGATTCTCAGTGGAATACAGCATCACTGTAACCAGATCCCCTGGGGAATTTAGTCCTTGTTCTATGTAACCCATCCTGGAGACAGAAAGCTTCAAAAAGGGTGGTGAGGATTCTTTTTGTTAAATCAAATAACAGGGATCACAAATTTTCATAATAAGTTCTAAAATACTTTAAAAATATTTTCTCCTTATTTTATTTGCAATTCTTATTTTGGTGACAGTCATGAAATAAAAGGGTTCCTTTCAAATCTGACTTTTTCCCTACTGAGAGTGGCAAATGGAATTTCCTATCACAATGTATTATGAATAAGCTTGTCAGAAGGGCACTTTCCTGTTTTATTATATATGCATGTGGATCTTGTAATCAATTCCTTTCACTTTCAGTTTTTGTGTTTGGTGTAAGTGGGTGAAAACGGCTTACTCAACAGGTATAGTTCAGAATAATGATACTTCATGATTTCCTACTCTAGACAATAATGTTTTCTCTGAGAACTTGTACTTCCTTCTTTGCCAATAGACATACGGAGAATCTATATAAAGCATTATTTAATGATTCCTAATTTAAAGATAGTAATGAGGAAACGTCAAGTAAGATGTGTTCTCTGTGATGGTAGCTATGAACTCCCTATTGGTTCCAATATTTTCCACCATGTCGTTGAATTATGACTACTCGGTAGTTTCTTTCCTCTGTGAATGGTGGCTTCCCTTTTGTTTAATGATGCATTTTAGATGGAGACTACTACAAGGAGAAGAGGATATTTACAATTTACCTCCATGTGATGGGAATAGAATTCCCTATACATTTAGGAGCCCTAGGGCATTCCTTTTAATTGATGCTAGATGATCCCTACATATCTGGTATAATCTACAAGGAAAGAGAAGTCTACAAACAATGCATTTGACATAGGAAACAGCAAAATTAAAATTATTTGTATGGTACCTTTTCAAAGTCACAAGAAACATTTAATTTTATATTTAAAGCCCATAGGCAATTTCTCATTAATTATCAACCAAGTATACCCACAAACTACCCTAAGAAATTGAGAAATTTGAGCCATGAAATAAATAATATTTTATTAAGTGCCAGAGTGGTCCTTGGCAAGACAAAATAGTGTGAAATGTCATACCATATATAATTTACACTTGTGAAAATTTAAAAGTATTTAGGCTGTTTTTGCACATATGTTAACTTACCATTTTAATAAAATATTTTCCTTGGAAAAATACAGTATCCCTCTTAAATTTATTATGTAAAGCAGGAAAGAATCTTGAGAGGTAGTCTGAATTATGTATCAATAGAGTAATGTAGACTTTGTCTGGGAACCAGTTAAATGAGAAATGAACTACTAGAGAAGAACCTAGAACTCAGATTAAAATTTATTTTTAGTGAATTAAAGGTTTGTTATGGGGTATTTTCTGTGTGCTGTCTGTTCTGAAGAGCATCGTATAGCTTTGTTAATGTTCTGTAATCCTTTGGAGCCAAGCATTTTACGTTAAATGATTTACAACCAATACACTCGTTTTGAAACATGCCAACATGGTTTCATATTTCAGTATTGACTGGACTTCCATTTCAGCTATTTACATAACCAGCACTGAATGAACTCAACATGGATTTAGAGTCAGAGAAAGAGAAAGACTAATGCAGATTTTAAAAATGTGAATTGACCTTGAATTTGAAACCACCAACATCAAACAAGTGTTTGTGCTTCACTGCTGCACTTCCCCAGATTTTTTACTTGACTCCTTTCTGTCACATCCAGAGAAGCAAATTTTACGTATTGATTATGATACATTATAAGCTCTTCAGCTTGTGATTACACTGTAATTTTGACGCCAGCAGTTCACAGACAGTGAGGAAAATCGAATGGCGTTTTTGTAAAAACAGCAGAAACGAAGAGCCTAAAGTTAACTATAACTGCAAAAGTTTAAGTAAGGATTAATGAGCAGAATCTTCCTGAAAGAACTTAAATAAGCAGACAAGTAGGTAGGTATAAAAGGGAACATGGTTCTATTCAGGAAAAAAATAGCTAGGAAGAAAATGTTAGGCAAAATGAAACAACTGAAAGTAAGAAAGGAGAGAGTAGTTAAAGAATAAAAGGAAGAAGAGAAGGAAGGAGGAGTGCAGAAGAAGAAAGAAAGGATCAAGGCAAAGGTAGAGGAATAGAACGAGAAAGAGGGTGGTTATGAAGGTGACATGGTTACATCTACATGTACCTCATCTACTGTATATTTAAAAATGTCCTCAAATAAGCTAAAAGTGTGTGATAAAGAAGATAAAGCAAATATTCAATCAAGCATTATAGCTATCAAAGAATATAATCAAATTGTTGTCTGTGTCTTCAAAAGAATAGATGAGCAGAACATAGAATAGTAAAATTGCAAAAACAGGGCTTGTGGACAAAGATTTGATGCTTGTCTTAGACAAGTAGAGAGGCTCTAGGCATTAGAGCTCACAGCAAAGTTGTTCTGATCCAATTTACCTTCTAATTTGATATTACCTAGAAATAATTCTCATTTATTGTCATCCTTGCTTCAAGACAACACGGTCATCCTTTCAAAGAATGTAATCTTTCCTGGAAAGACAACAGAGCCCTAAAGGTATACATGCTACAGGAACTGTGGAATTAAAAAAAAATCTGAACATTAACAAATAGAGGTTACTTAGTCTGAACTCTTAAGTATCTAATTCAATGAAACACTTCTTAACAACCAAGAAGGTTCAACCATTTCCTTGTTATTAGAATTCATTTTTTGGCTGAAATGTGGTAGACATGCCTGTAACCTTATGCCTTGAAAGAGTAGGGTGGAGATTCTGAATTTCAGGACAGTCTGGATTGGGATTGTGCACTACACACACACACACACACACACACACACACACATACACACACACACACACACACACACACACACACACACACACATATATATATATATGTATGTATGTATGTATGTATGTATGTATGTATGTATATACATGTATCCCAGCACTTAGAACTTAGAAAGCTAAGGTTGCAGGTCAGCCAGTCCTGCCTGAGCCACATAGTCAAATTTTGTCTCAAAAAATGATGAAAAAAAGAAAGATAGAAATGTAATAGAAACTCAATACACTATACTTTATTATTTTTATTGTATAGTGATGCATGTGTAACCAGAGGTTAGGTCAATGATTAACTATATTTAACGTTAAATTTTCATAATTAAACACTTAAATAATTGTACTTTTAGCAGTCTTGGTGAAAGGCTATGTATTATTTAGCCTTTATATTGAGAGTTTAATCCTAGAACATCACTCTATCATTAAACACTCATAGCCATTCTGATGCTCAGTGAAGAGTGTCCTCAACTACTGTGAACATTACAATTAAAAGCCAGGAAGGTTTAGCAAAGAAAAGTGAACCTTTGTCAAATATAGACAGTTTTATAAAATTCAGGTGATTCCCCAGAATGTCACATTTGTGTATGTGTGTGTGTGTGTGTGTGTACACTATAAAGAAAATCTGTTGTGTGACTAAACACAAATATCTTAATTCAGAGTGAATTTATTTCATTTTTCTTTTCTGTTTTTCTCTCAGGCAGAGACATCACAAATCATAAGTTTAAATCTATTCCTTTTTCTTTAAAGCACTAGACAGCACACCGAAAGGAAAATACTTGGCAACTGACTTGTCACTGCTTAGGAAAGTTGGAGAGGGCATCAGAGAATTTCGTCCCCTTAGTTTCAGATTACATGCTACCTCCAAAGTTCACATATTTTTAATACCTAAGGGAAAAATGTTTCCAGAAAAAGCAGAGAATTTCCCGCATCAGATATACATATGTGTTCAGTATCTCACTCATATGTGTTCAGTATCTACTTAGAAATATAAACAATGAAGTAATAATATCTGTGACACAGATGTTTGAAAATCTGTCTAAAAATCAAGGTGTCTGTGAAGAAGTTCTGCATTGCAGTAGCAGTGGGGAGGGTTATTTAAAACTCTTCTGTGCTTTGTGACTATCAGCAAGGTGTTTTTATTTCTGTTTTGTAAACAGCTTTAGATAGGCATAGAGCGTTTCTAGTAAGGCAGTGCTTGGTAGTGGTTCTTGTAACATCCTAAAATTAGAGTTGTTTCCAAGCAGATCACTCTATAAATAGAAGTCCATTTTTATTCTCATTTTATTTTACTTTATTTTATTTTATTATTTCTCATTTATCCTTTTCACCAATGTAAGCTTTCATAACACCTATTAGCTGTCTGGAAAAGTGGGACAGGCACTGATCTCTATTTTCAGCTAGCACAATATTTTTTAAATTAGTTCTATAGTATCTAAGCACATTATATGTCTCAGATTCTCATCTACTTGAAAATTTTGATGAAACGGGACCTTTGACCATAGATCAAGACATATTGCTTCTTATGCTAGCCTGCTGTTGCTTTTTTTCTTTAATCTTCACTTCATAACTATAAATTTACATATAAGAGTGTACATGCTTCTCTGTGAGCAAAGCAAATTCCAATTTCTTCAAGGATATTCTTATATATCAGGGGAAAACGATCTCTGCCGACTTGGGAATCTTGTCAGAATACAGTTCACCAAACCTAATAAAGCAGATTTCTTTCACTAAGTTGGCATGACTTGCAACATCCTGTGAAATGACACTTCTCTAACATAAACAGTGTTTTATTTTCTTTTCCTGTTTTGGCTATGTTATTATTCACTAACTTCCCTTTACCATTCTGTAAATCCCGAGAGCTTGTGGTGACAATGTGAGTCACTACAGAGATCTGGGATCTTAATAATCTATATCCACACAAATTAATTCCAGTTATAGCCTTTTGAGCCCCTATATACTAGAATATTTGATAAAAATAAACCTGGTTTCCCTCTTTCTGCCTATGACTGGAATACAGATTCCACTTTTGGTATTATTCTGAAAAATCTGAAGCTAAGATATTTTGTCTGAAAAACTATCCTTTTTCCATTCAGTATATAAAATGAACAGTCTGATAACACAATTGTATTAGAGGTAGGGTTTTGCTTAACGAGGTCTCACATTGCTCTCTGCTGCATTTTAGATACCATTTAATAAGTGTGATATGTATATTATGCAAGAGAAATGAATAATGAGAATAGAAAATTGCGATGGGGAAAGAACAATCACTTATTACCTAGGCGAGCTCTCATCAGTGCTTTGCATCCTTGTATTTCTCACTTGAGCACTGGAAGCTATATTGCTTACTAATCAAATATCACAACTGATAGGTGTAAGTGAGGTGTCATCTTGCCTTTTAGTTTTGATGCATGAAGTAAAATATCTTATTACAATATACTCCTTACAGAAGGTACCTGTTCACACATCATTAATTTAATGAGGAATAATCTTTCATATTAGGAACAATGAACTTAATTATTTTATAGTGATCATTCGTAAATGATAAGAATTTGAAAACATAATTCACAGAACCAAAATACAACCAAAGAAACACTTGTACTTCGTTTGAATGCACAAACAATCTCACTTCCGGACTTTATTTTAGGTGTGGGATGCTATTCTATCTGCTTCAGATAGGCAGAGAGCACATTTTGAAGAGGGAGTTATTATAATACCATCAAATAGTCAAACCGTGGCAGCATTGAAGTACCAATCCTCAAGCATGCACCTGCATTGCACAATGCCTCTAAATGTATTGCCATGGCTGCATTCAGGCCCCAGAAACCACTGGCCTATATCATTCAAGTGAATCCAATTGCAGCTGCGTATTTGGAGCTGCTTGGAGCAGTAGTACTTACTATTCAATGCACCTGCTCACCTTCAGGGATGTTTTTAAGTGTCTGTGACCTCTTGGACATAACTAAATGCCTACCAGAGTGGAATGTTTGAATATATATTGATAATATACAGATAGTGCCCAGAGAAGAAGAAAAACCTGAGACAAATAGAAATAACATTTATGTTACAGAACAAGTACAAAACAATAGAAGGAGATTTGATATGGAAGTACTCGGTATATAAAACAATGAGATACTAATCCACATTGTGAAAACTTACAGCACAAACATAACTGTGTCCCACAGCACACTTCTCTGAGATTATCATTTAAAATTTAGTTGCCCTCCTCCACAAGTCTTGTTATACAGGCAAAGCTATCACCCAGAGCAGTAGCAGATGCTTGGAAGTGGAGACACAGCTAAATAGGGCTATGTGTTTCCTAACAGGCACACTTAGAACAACTGCCTCTCAGACTTAGTATTGTACAGTGATACAGGTTTGCATTTGCTTTGAGAAAAGGACTATTGCAGAACCTTCGCACACAAAGCAATGTATCCCTGTGTTCCAAGAAAGAGGTTCTAAGGGTGCCTATGGTGTGTGCTTCTTCAATTTATTTGTAGATACCATGCCTAATGATTCTTCATTTATCAATCTTAAGCAACTAGTTTGTGTCTAGTATTATAATAGGTAGTGGTTTATGGTAAATTAGTAACTTTCAAATTCACAAGTTTGTGAAATTCTTGCTCATCCCCAAGAAGTTTACATTTTGAAAGAGTATGCAGTAGATTTGAATTCTACATAAAGGAAGCAATTCATGAGCAACTACATTTTGAACTGTGTTACAGTAATATCAAGGAACAGAAATCTGGGGAAATGATGTATATGATAATATCATAAAGGAATCTATACAAAAGGTGCTATATGATCTTCATTTCAAAAGATAAATGGCCCTGTAATAGAGTTTAGAGAGAATGGATTCAGGTAAAGAGTAGAAACAAAAACTAAAACCAGATAGAAGTGTACGGTTCACAGATCTATGTAAGACTGGCTTTATCGGTTTAAGAATATATACTGCATCACCAAATAGTAACAAAAAATAAATATAATTACTGTGTAGGTAAAAATTAGCTAGCACCTAAAAATTCCATAGGAAAATTCTTAATACGATTAAAAAAAAAAAACTCAGTACAGCAGGCAATGTTGCACAAAGTGATTGGGCCATTGACCACATGTCTTGTACAATTCCTCTATTATCTGAGCACTGAATGAGAAAGAAATTCAACAGCATTTATGTCCATAAAATGTGTAGATGTACAAACAAGAAGATAATATCCACATCAGCATGGTTTTCAGAAGGCTTGAAGCTTCATTCTTTCTATTGCTAACAATATCATACTTCCCTATTTTCAAAACTATTTTCAGCCATGGTCATTCTTGTCCCAACTTTTGGCTACTCAGATTCCATTTTACTTTATCTACTCGTATTTCAAAGACAGTCTTAAAGTCTTTAGGCTCAAATAATTTTTTTTAAGAAAAAAGAAATTTTCAGCATAGATCCTATACAGATTGTGATTGTGCATCCGATAAATGCTTCTTCTTCCTACTCTACTATTTTTCCCTACTTTTCGAAAATCATAAACCATCTTTTATACATGTGACCACATATGTGAAGGAGAAAAATATTTTCATAAACAACAAAAAGTCAACAACAGAAAGAATAAGTAAATAAAATAGAATATGGATCTCAGAAGTTTATTTAACATGCAGATGATTTAAATCAACAGGAATAAAGAAATGCCTTTTTTTTTTCAGAATAAGCATTTCAGTTTCAGATGACAAAAATATCATGATTTCCCAAATAATTTTCATGCTACCCCCATCTTCCTCAAATATTTATTATGGTTACTCTATTTACCTTCAGAAATGATTATGGTCTTTGAGAAAGAAGATATCACACAAATGAGAACAAGACAATGTAATAGGAAGGAGTGTTAAATTTAAGAAATTTCAAAGCCAATTAGTGATCTTCAATAGAAACCATTACTTTACATAATTTAAAACTATTTATTTATGAACTCATTATGTCAGTTTTCAGACTGAAACAGAACCTACAAGCTTTACATAGGAACTCTATTTCTATAAGTACAGTGCTTAGAGCAACATCAGTTCCACTTGTTAAACACCATGCTTGTATACAGAAAAACTCAGAGCTTCTAAAGATACCATCTTAAATGATAAAACAAGGAAATCTTTTCTGGCAATATTACTTCACTCTAATTTGTAGGTCTGAATACTTTCCCTTTAAAAAATTATAATCAGTGACACTGTTATTGAAATCAAAAACTATATTTAAATAATCAGCTTGTTATCGTTTTATTATAGAATTAGTATCCTGGAATGAGTGAGTATCTGGCCCACACTTCAACATGTATAGGTTTCTTTTTTTTCTTTCCTAGGAATTTCTGACTGCCTTTTTATTCTTCTATCATCTCTTGTGGCAGTACTGTGTAAATTGGGCCAGCTTCTTTTGTGTTTGAACTTAGCTGCCTTTGTATTTCACACTTTATCTGAATGCTTCCATCTACATATAAATTAATGTCTTCATAATTGTGGAGTCTTCAAAGGGTTAAGAAGCTTTCAGAAGAACCTAATTTATATGCAGTGTAAAACCTATGTTCTGGTATGCAATAGTTCACAAAAGCTGTTTAGTTTACAAGGACAAATTTAAATTCTAGCAACTTAAATAATTGTGTGAACTCCAGACCAGAGACTATGTAAATTTGCTACTATTCTATATCCTTCCAGAGGATGCTTTACTTATGCCTTTATTGCCTCTGTAAGCTAACCCTAGCTCTGATAATGGCACTATTTTAGATGACATGGATGAATACACTTAAGATTCAAGTCATCTTCCTAGCAAAGTGGTAATCCTGTAAGGAAGGTCAATAAAAACATGCCTATTAAGCCAAACTCTGTAAGAAGCAAGCAAGATAGTCTTATTAGTGTCTCTCTCACGCCTGCTATCTGATTTCTTTGGGGAAGTACATCTATTTACCAATTTAAATCCTGTTGTTCAGCTCATTTCTAGCACTTCTTTGTCTTCAATTGCTAGAAACAAGTAAACAGAATCAATGTCATTCTTAGCATTCTTAGAAAAAGAGGTAAGTCAGAGATAGTTAATCTTATTATTTAGGAATCAATCAACAGCTTTCAATGAAATATGACTGTTGTAGAGGATGAAATTTTAAGGAAGGTTTTAATTGCTTAGGTTATTTATTTTAATGATGTCCTAAAAGAAACAGAGACAGATAAGATTTCAGAGGCTAGATTAGATATAATTCCAAATGAGCAGAGAGATGCCCTGCTCACTTTCAGTGCTTCATGTGTGTGTGTGTGTGTGTGTGTGTGTGTGTGTGTGTGTGTGTGTATGAAGCAGGAAATGTAAATGAAAGCAACTTTTGGAGAATCAGTTTCTGTAATAATAATTCTTCTCTACCAATGAAGTGAACACGATGGGTGTGCTCCCATGTGAGTGTTCACTCATACAACATATGTAATTCATAAGGAATTTATATTTTTGTTAAATATGCATTGTTTTAAGAAAAACCTTTACATGACAGCATCAAACCAGATAGTATGTAAAGGTTACCTCAGAGTAACATATGGGAAGTTTGAATGTCAACAACTTTAATTTCATTAAAACAAGTTATATATCATGGGCCAGCTGACACCTCCAATAGTGCTGCTAGTGGAATCACATACTAACACTTAAAGAACAATGAGAAACGAGAGATACATGAAACTTTCCTGTGCTGTTGGTATATTTTCCTGAAATCATCTGTTATTAGTACCTATAATACACTGGAGGTTTATTGGAAGCAGATGTTTTTATCATGTAATGTTGGGTCTTCCCAAGAATAAAAATTTAAGCAAAATCAATAGATTCAATTTCTATGTTCTAGAGTAAATATACTGAAATGTTTCTTATAATGGATTTTACTGGCAAGGACAAGACATTTTTCTAGTAACAGCTTTAATATTCTGTAATCATTAAAACATACTGAAGAGATGAAGAGTCCAAGAAACAAAGGTCAGGAAATTCAGAAAGCAAAGAGATGTGGCCCAGTGAGCTAGGCGTCTGTGTAACCAACCAAGGGTCAAAAGCTCTGCTCAAGACAGTCACACACATATCGCCACCCACACATCAGAAGTTTTCTACGATGGAGTTTTAAATACTTCCTTATCTTAGAGAGCAATTCCTCTGACTTAATTGGTAATCAACCACATCCAGAACAAAGAAGAGAAGATTAAAAGGAAACATATTTTCCCCGAGCAGTAGTACCAGGAAAACAAATTCAAAATGACATGAGAACATACTTAAGTTTCAGACTTGTAATCCAAATCTAATAAAAAAATCATATTGACCTCATAGGCAGATTCATTAAGATGTTCTTTGTTAAGTGAAGCTCATTGGGACTGAGGTTTTAACTGCACTAAAACTGTATGCTCAAGCTTAAGAATGATCTGTCTTGCTGCCCAAACTGATATCAGGTATCTGTTATTTATTTATTTATTTATTTATTTATTTATTTATTTATATTTAGTATTTAAATTTCCCTGGTCCTGATACTCACTGAAAGGCCATTTTAACTACTCAGCTAGGATTAAGTGTTCCATAATCAGTCTTATATAAAGCTTGAGGGACAAGAAAAGAAATTCCTACATGTTAAAATTCTTAACCTCGCTCTCTGTCTGTCTCTGTCTCTGTCTCTGTCTGTCTGTCTCTCTGTCTCTCTCTGTATACACATATATAATGTATATTATATGTATATATGTACATATGTATGATATATGTACGATATGTATGACATATGTACGATAACTTTAAATTTGCTGCATATATATATATATATATACATGTATATAAAATCTGTGTGTGTGTGTGTCATTGTCTGTCTCTGTTTCTCTCTCTGTTTATGTCTCTCTTGCTCTCTCCCTGTCTCTATTCTCCAGCAGAAACAAAATGTATTTCCAATATTACACAGGAGACTAGGAATTACCAAACAAACTCCTGCAGCCTCAAGCCCATCTCCTTGCATTGTCATAAAAACTGCTGCAATATCTTAACGAAGGCCTAATATTAGTTTATAAGTAATATTATAAAAATCAGAGTATGGAAAAAATACTGAATACAAAGATGGAACCACATTATGTTTCTGCTCAAAAGAGACTAAATTCCTACATATGAGTAGCAATCTGCTCTCAACTAAAACCCATTCATACCTTACATTATAAAGTGCAGGTATGTATATTCTCTAGCCTATAATTGTCCCAAATCAAATCCCTAGGCCAACTCAGAAATGGAATACAATTTTAATTATTATATTTGTTAGTTTTCTATTAAGCTGCTTAGTGTTCATTTATTGTATTTATAAAAATATATGTGAGCACAAAAGACACAAATCTAGGTATTTGTAGTATTACTGAATACAGAATAATAATATTAGCCTAACAGTAGTAGGTAGATGGAAACTTTCTGCCTATTTCCTTCGGTTTACTGAGTAAGCATATTTTATTGAAACTACTGAAAATAAATATGTTTTCATATACACTCTAAAATAAGTGATATATTATTTTGCCTTTAATTTTTTACATGTATCTTTATTGCCTGTAATACAGAAAAGGTTTTAGACTTATTGTTTGGTATACATGGGAGGGATGTTGTGTAGACATCTAAAATACTGATTTCTCAGTTTCTTATATAAAATGTGGTCATTTCAGATAAAACTTATATATATATATATATCTACTTGCATACTTTAATGATCTTCAGGTTACTGCGAACATCTAAGGCCCTGTATGCGCTTTGTAAATAGTGACACTAATTTTTGTAGCTAATGATGACAAGAAAAAAAATGTGTATATTCAACTCAGTTACAATTTTCTTCAGAAATTATTTTACCTGATAGTGGTTGACTATTTCTCTAAATCCTCCTAATTGAGGTGGCCAGGTGTATCTACTATATATGTGTTTTATTTATATGATAATAGATATTATATCAGCAAAGTGCTTTTTTATTAGTTTATTATGTTAAATCAATTATCATAACATATATGATATATTTGTTATGGTAAATACAAATATACAGATATTAAGAAAGGATTATAGTCAGTAAACCTCCACAATTGTGCTCTAAACTGAACTTTTATTACTTAACGTTTGTTTATGTCTGTTTATTACCTTGATAATTTCAGCAACCAAATGTAAGTATTGAAAATGATACGATAACTTTAAATTTGCTACATAATTACCACTAAATAAATGCTACTAAATATAAGGCAAACATATACTTATGTATGCACTCTCTGTAAACATGATGACATTCCTATACTAGTTGGAAATGAATGGAAGCATCGTGCTTAAAGGCAAAAGTCTGGAACTATCTAGTGGATATAAAAGTAAATTTTGCTCTGCCTAACCACAGTTTTGAGTATCTTGGTGCTCAGTCATAGCTCACAGCCAGCTCAGAAATTCATACTAATCAGTGACTGTACAAAGTACAAGTGTGTCTTTGAACAGGTAGATGTGTATCTGCTAGCACACACAAGATACGCACCTGAGCAGGAAGTAAATATCAGATCAAGACAGAAATGCACATAAGAAAATAGGGAAAAACTACAGAAATTTGTAATCTGAAAGTTATATGTATATATATCACTTAAAATTAATTTGTACTACATTAAAAAATAAAACTCTCCTTTCCAGCTGGCTAAAATTAATCCCAATTATTTAAGAAAAAAATGAAGATTTCATATAGATTGTGCATGTGCATATGGGTATGCACACAAACTTTAGCTTAAAATCTCCAAATGAGAGACAAGTATAATTTTTTCTCACTATGATGTTATCCATTTAAGACTTTTTTTTTTCTCATTACATTTTATCTCCAATATCCATTCATTTCCACACAGGAAGTAAGGCAACTTTTTGTCCATTTCTGGAATAAGTTAAACAACACAAATAAATATAACAGTGATTTGTAGATTGTGGATATGCTTTTATATTTTTTCAACACAGAAAAACCTGATATAATCAGTTTCTCCAATGACCAGGCTTTTCTGTATGCAGAGATTACACCCTTAGAGGGCAATCAAATCTCTGAAATACATTCAAATGATTCAGTAACTGAAAGTATACAAATCCAGAATATATAAGTAATGAATAGCTAAGGCTTCTTATACTTCTTCCTGCTTTCCACTCAGCTGGACCAGCTACATCAAACCTCAGTGTGCTCAGGTTATTTACATCACATCCAGAGCATGCGTTGAGATTAGAATATATTGACAAATTGCATCCACTACAGAGGATAGTGATGCTGTGTTCCGACCGCTATTAAAATTCATGTGAATTAGATTCTGCTCTGCCTCTAGGAATTTGTATTGGTGTGATGTGTAAAGATGTTTTTTTTTTTTAAGTAGTGCACTAAAAGCCTCTAATAAGCATAAAAGAAACCTTATCTAAGATGACCTGCAACTGATTGTCCAAGAAACAGAAAACATGGGGACCTAGTAAACAGAGTTCTTTTGACTGTGACAGTGAAGTACTTTGCTCTACACCAACAATACACAGAACACTCATGTCTCTTTTTCCTGTATAGGCCACACTGGTGCATCAATTTTTCCCTTGACAAAACTTATCCTGTCTACAATATGAAACTAGTACAACAGGTAGACTATACATACAAAATGATTGCCAATGGTCCACTAAACTCATTTAAGTATAATAAGCAACAGAAGCCCTCACTTCACGCATTATATATATTCTCGCTTCAACTCCACACTCACATCTCTTCTTGAAATATTAGCAGCAAATCACAACAATTTTCCCTTTAAAGAAATAAGGTCCACATTTCTGCATGGCAAATGCACAGTCATATGAATGCCATCTTACATGTAAAATTCGGATCACAGAGAAGAAAGCTAGCAGATGAAGAAATTGCTCACCTGGAGGAAGCGGATCAACAGACTGAAGTCTAGTAGTGATGGTGTGTAGGGTGAGGATAGCAAAGGAAAGCAAAGTCGGGAATGCTTGAAAAATAAAATATTTTTAGTTAACAAATAGAAAGACCAAGGGAGACAAAAAGGGCCAACTGAATCATGAATCCTTCCTTATCAATTTGTTTTTTTTAAATTAAATTCCAGAGAATAATCAATTCTTAAAAGCTATGGACATTGACAATAAGATGTAGGCTTCCTATGAAAAATTACTTTAAGTGAGATTTTCATTTCAATGAGATGGAAAAAGTACAATGTTACTGCCAGTAACTCCAGTCAATGGAAACTTTTATCAGTATGATGATATGTCCATTTGTTCAGATAAACAGAAAATGTAAAACAGTGAATGATCAAAATTTAAGTTCAAAACTATTCTATAATACACCCAGAGATAAAGGCTTATTCAAAATGTTCACTGCATTTTAAATATTAGTTACACAATGTAGGTTATCTGAAGTCCAAACAATATATTATATATAATTTATCTCTTAAGGGGCCAATCAATACTAAGAATGTATTTACTTTAGTAATGGTTATAAATCAATGTATCAATCTATATTCTCAAATATATTTTTATGTATAGCACCAACTATACATTTCTGTATTGCAATTTCAGCCAAGATATATCCTCTAACACTATATAATATCATAGTAAATTACATATGTATAAATTTTAAATGTAACTTTTAGTTAAAGTGAAAAAAGTAACAATACAAATTTTGAAATACAACACATTTTTCCTTTTGATATTTTTGGTTTTCATTTCTTGAGCCTCTGACTTAGCTATACCATGATATCATGGGCATGTATAATTGATCTACTTCCTAGTATAAAGAAAAAAAAAAAGAAGGGCTATTTTGTCTTGCACTTGTATTACTGAAATGTGCAATGAATATGTGGGATCAATTGCTGCCTAAAAGTTCTGCCAGAAACAAAAATGAAAGAATAAATGCCTGCTGGTAAGCAAAGGTACGATCATTTTTAAAACAATCTCATTTTCTTAGCTCTGTGACTAACTCCACATCTGTTGTGCCCCTCCCTTGGAATGAGAATATGCGGACTCTATGGTAAAACAGGTTGAGTAGTTACTAAGAGTGCAAACATTTTCTCACTGTTGTCCCCTATGTATTTCCTTCTATTCTACAACCCCTACCAGTTTCCTGTTTAATGTGTTTGAGTTTTTCCTTCTACTCTAAAAGCAAAACTCTAAGAACAGATGGAACTCCTGGAAAGGTCTGCTTCAATTACATGTGTAAATGTATTCATCACAATAGATGATACACAGAATCTACAGAATTCAGAAGATCTCAAAGTATTCTTTATTTCCAATGGTTATCTGAAAATTTTAAAGGGACATTAGAATTCATTCTTACAGTAGACATAGGAGGAAATGTGTATAGTCCGAGATATTGATTAATTTTAATTGTTATTAGACAGAGTATTATTTGTCTGTATGATTCAGGTTCCTTGTATTTTCTTCCTACCTACCAACAAATGAACCTCTGTTTCTAACTGATGGATCACCAATCAATATCTAATGCATTTTGGATACAGCCAAACTACTGTATAGTTTTACCATAACATAGATAGAGCCCTATAGAGCATAGAAAGACTTTAATTAGCAAAATTCAGTGAATTTATTACTGCAGACTGAATTGAAACAGAGTCCTCCGAATTTATTTCCATCCAGTACTAGAGCAGAAGAACTTCTTTAGAAATAAAGTCTTTCAGGATGAAATTCCCTAAAATGAAGTCATGCTGGATTACATTTGCTCTAATACAAAGATTATTGTAAGAAGACAAAGCAGATATAGAGACAAGCAGGGAGATCTCAAAGGGGCCATCGTGACAGACATTGGAAGTGGATCTGAGATTGCTGATAACCACTTGAAACTAGGAAGAAATGAGGAAGGGTGTCTGAAGGAGCATGGCACAACTAGCTCCTTCATTCTGTAGATATAGTTTCTGTATCTGTTCAGATCCTACAAACAGTTGCTTTAAGGCACATAACAGTAGCAACTCTTGCCAACTAATACTGCCTATAAAGAAAGAAACATCAAGCTATAAAAGAAAGAAATATCTATAGAAAAAAAGTGAGCCAATTAGCCACAAATAAAAAATTCACTGCAAAGTTAAAACATGACAAGTTAAAATTAAGTTGTTTTTTTCCAGGTAATGATTCCCAAATCCTTTGGCCAGAGAGTTATAACTCTTTAGTGTTAAAAATTGATGGCACTGACTATAAGACCTGACAAACCGTAAAGGAAGTTAATATTATTTTTAAAAAAGTAACACAAAACACCTTGAATTAGACATAGTCTAAAAGTTATGATCATTCAATTTAGGATTGTTTGAAATTTTGATAATGAAAAACTATCATGAATCCAGTAAACATTTTTTTTTACAGTTTCATCTTTTGGAAAATGATACAAGTTTTCATGTTCTCTTGAGAACTAACACACTCCATCAGCTACCTGATTATAGGGTAAATCCATGGTAGCAAGCAAGAAAATGCTACTTAGCATGGACAGGCAGTAGGTCAGGTGAATTAAAGTCACCTAAGTAAGCTATTTTCAACTTCAGGATGGATTCAGCAGGTGCAATCCCACAGAAAGCCCCTGAGGGTCTGTAGGATACTTTGTTTAAAAGTCTTCAAACTATTAGCTGCCTTTGCTGTTTCCTAAGATTGTTGAGGATTTCCTTTTCATATGTTTGAAATTTCTGGACAGTATGCACATTCCTAGTTCCATAAGAATGGGCAACTTTGCTTAAGCTGGTTCTTTGTCCATTTTTCTTAAAGAAACTTCGTAAGTAAAAGTATCTACACACCTGTTTGTGGGTATTTTTATTAACAATTACAACAACAATGACAAAAATGTTTATACAGTATATTTTTAGAATATTCTTTCTAGTCCCTAACTCATCCAGGTTCTGCCTCTCAACTCACACGCCTTGATAAACTTTTTCTTTCTTAAAAAAAAAAAAGAAAAGGAAAGAAAAACAGAAACAAAGGGAAGAAAGCCACTAAAAGAAAATGTGGATTCTATGGACTATACCTGAGGATGTCACTTGGCCTGGAGTGTTGATACTTTCAGTGTCACTATATTTAAAAAGGTGGCTTTTCCCTCTCCAAGCATCTATTAGTCTCAAGAAACTTCTTCTTTGCTAGGCATGTTTCTTTGTGTGCACTTCTCTTTCTCGAAGCTGTGGTTTTGTCTGTTTTGAACTTGTATAAGTCTTGGCCATTCTGTCACATTCTCAGTGAGTCATCTGCCTTGTTTTGTCTGGAAAATGATGTTTCCTTAAAGTGATACAATACCCCTGGATCTTACATAAGCTAATTTATAATCTACAAAATTTCTTTTCACGTTTATATTCAAATATATTACCATAGATTTTTCTCAAGTATACTGCACTTAGATTCTGCAGAAGGAAAGATGACGGAATGTTTAAAAAAGAAAGTTTTTTTAAAAAAAATATTGTAGGAAAGCTGGATGAGGATTTGCAAAGATGGTGGGAGGCTGAAAAGGAGAGGGTGTGGGTGACTATAAGCAGAATATATTGCACACATGTATGAGTTTGTCAAGAAATACATATAACTTTTTAAAATGGAGTTAACTCTTTCCAGTCTGTTGTGCACTGTACTAAAACATATTATTTTGGATTGGTATTCACTGGTCCTAGTAAGTACAAAGCTTGAGTGAGAATTTATTATCCACCTATCAAGTTACATAATACTCCTCAAAGTGAGTGAACCCAGTGGTGTTTTAAATGTAACAGCAATATTTAATATTAAATATATATATATATTCATTTATTATTTTAAGTGCATGTGTGTGTGCTTGTGTAAGTGTATGTGCATCATGAGCATGCAGGAGCAAATAGAGGCCAAAATAGGGTAGCAGAACTCCTAGCTTTGTGGGTATAGGCAATTCTGAGGCACCATTTAGGTGCTGGAAACTGAACTCTAGTTCTCTAGAATAGCCATAAGCTCTCTTAACTTCTAATCAGTCTATAGCAACCTCAAAGTAGTATTTAATACGTGGTTGCAATAATATTTGTCTTCCTGATTAATGATAATGCTTACAGTGAAATGTTCCTACCACATACCAGTTTCCTTACGTAATAACTCAAAGCCCACTGAATTGTAGAATAAGATACCTCTGCAAAGTCACTTCAAATCACACTTTCTGAGGACTCTGTCCTGATCTTTTTATTTTTTTGTTTTTTCCCAGTGACTTGTGAATAGGGTTTGAGTCACTGGGGCCAAGTTTTACAGTAGAAATTCAGTATTAAAGTTATTCCTAATTTTTGGCTATTAACTATTTCAATGACCCAGAAGTATAATGGAAAGTTGGATTTTTAAAAAAAAAATTGTATTACTGTTTTTAGTTTTCTACAGAATTTCTCTTGCTCACAAGCTGCAGTAGTAATCAAATTTTACTATCTGAAATCCTTTCTAGAAAGCATGTCTAGACTAGTCCAAGACTTCAGGGAAGCGCATGGCCCCCAGGACCCAATGGTGATGACTTTAGCAGAAATACCCAACAAAGTGAAGATACAACCTGTAGAGACCACCTTCAGTAGATAGGCATGGCTCCCAGCTGAGGGATGGGGTGACCCATCCATCTCTAAATTGTTAACCAAGAATTGTTCCTATCCAAGCAAAAGACAGCGACAAAAATGGAACAGAGACAGAATGAAAGGCCATTAAGAAACCACCCCATCTATGCATCCATCCCATCTGCAGACACCAAACCCCCACACTATTATTGACGCCAAAAAGCACTTGCTTACAGGAGCTCAGTATGGCTGTTCTCTGGGAGGTTCTACCAGCACTTGACTAATCCAGATGCAGATAATCATTGACAAACATCAGACTGAGCCCAGGGACTCCTAAGGAAGAGCTAGGGGACAGGCTGAATGAGCTGAAGGGGATTGCAAGCCCATAGGAAGAACAACAACAACTAACTAGACCACCCAGAGTTCCCAGGAACTAAACCACCAACCAAAGAGTATACTTGGAAGGATCCATGTCTCTAGATACATATGTAGCAGAGGATAGCCTTATCTGGCATCAATGGGAGGAGAGGCCCTTGGTCCTGTGGAGGCTTGATGTCCCAGGGTAGGGGGATGCTAGAACAGTAAGGCATAAGTCGGAGAGTTGGGGGGGATACCCTCATAGAGGCAAAACAGAGGAGGCAGAGAGGGGATAGGATGGGGGATTTGTGAAAGTGTAACAGGGAAGGGGGATATCATTTGAAATGTAAATGAATAAAATGATTAATAATAATAGCAATAACAATACTAATAAAAGTATGCATAGAAAGGCATATAAAGCCATGCATTCATTATTTTCCTTGACAATGGCTGCAATGTAGGAAGGAATTGCTAAAACATTTTCACTTTTATGTCAAAACAAAATGTCATGTTGATAAGTTCAGATTGGGTTGTGATTAAACTCCGGAGACTACAAATGTATATAACTAAATTTTCATTCATTTAGTCTTGAAGTCAGAGATCAGGTATCTATGTGTATAAATATATCCACCAAGGTCAGAAAATAATCGTATCTGAAATTTTCGATGTGAGTTTCTCTAACTCTGTAACAGCAATAACTGAAAGTGAAAAAGAGATGTCTGCCTTCATAATAAGACAGAAAGCAAACTGCTCAGTTCTATAGTCAAACATATAGACTTCATATGCATTCCACAATTACAGAAATTGTTTTCTGGGTATTATTCACTATTCCTCTTTTGTAATTTGAATGTATTTTACTTCATAAAAAAGTGATTTTACTATATAAAAATTGAATCTTAAATAGTCCTGTAGATTAGTTACAAAAGCATGCTAGGTCCAGACCATGGTTAAATTAGAGTACTAAATACAGTATTCTAAATAGCTCAAGATAATTAAGTGAGCTCTAGGAAAAGAGAGATAAAATACAATAAGACATCAGGCAGAATGCTACTGGATCCTCACTTCCCAGATACACACAAGATTCTTTGACAGTGAGTGAAACGCTTTTCTTCAACTCTAATCTCCATTTCTCTCCAAATTTTATTCCTCAACTTAACAATTTTTATCTGTACCCTAACTTTTTATTTCTTTTACAAATAGAAAGCATTTCATGGGTTCATTTTCCTCCATTAAGACTTCATTTACAACCCAGAGACCATATGAAGCTTAACAAGAAGGAAGGCCATAGTGTGGAAGCTTTAAACCCACTTAGAAGGGGGAACAAAGTAATCATAGGAGGCAGAGGGAGGGAAGGATCTAGGTGGGAGAGACAGGTAGAGGAAAAAAGGCACGGCAGTTTCAGATATGGGAAGAGACAGGAGAGAAGTCCACAGGGCCAGGAGAATGAATAGAAATAAGTAGCAGTAGGGGTTGGAAAGCTTGGGGAACTAGAAAGTTCCAGATGTCAGGGATGCAAGAGGCTCCCAGGACCCAATGATAATGATATTTGCCCAAACAGCCAACAGCAAGAAGACAGAACCTATACAGACTACCTCCAGTAAATAGATATGGTCCCCAGTGGAGGAATAGGGCCACTCACCCATCTGTAAATGTTAAAGTCTCATCGTGCAATCCATTTCATCGGCAGACACCAAACCCCAACACTATTGCTGACTCCAAGATGTGCTTGTAGACAGAAGTCTGGTATGGCTGACCTCTGAGAGAGACAGAGGCAGATATACCCAACCATTGGATTGAGACCCGGTACCCCAATGGAAGAGTTAAGGGAAAGGCTGAAGGAGCTGAAGGGGATTGCAACCCCATAGGAATAACAACAGTATCAATTAACTGGGCCTCTCAGAGCTCCCAGGGACTAAACCACCAACCAAAGAGTATTCATGGGCCGGTCCATGGCTCTGGCTATGTATGTAGCAGAGGACTGCCTCATGTGGCATCAGTGGGAGGGGGCGTTTAGTCCTGTGGAGGCTTGATGTCTCAGAGAACAGGGATGCTAGAGTGGTGAGGCAGGAGTACGTGAGTGGGTAGGTCGGTAGATGGGTGGGAGAGCACCCTCGGAGAGGCAAAGGGAATGGGGGTGGGTGGGGGTTTTGTGGAGGGGTGACTAGGAAGGGGGACAACATCTGAAATGTAAACAAATAAAATGATCAACAAAAAATACTTTATTTTCAGTCAAGCAGCACATAGCTACTATATTGCTGGAACTAAACACACCCTGATTAAATCAAATCATTATTTTTTAAAAAAATAACTTTTAGTTGGTAGCCCTATCATTGAGAAAATCCACCTATCTTGAAATTTCAAGTTAACTGTTTGCTCAACAAACATATGTCCTTTAAAAGGGTGACCCTCTCAAAAGTGGGTTGTCTCTTCCATTTTTGAAACTGTGGAAAAGTAAACTGGAGATAGAAAAATGGAGACAAGGCAGAACACACATCTTCATGCACGTTTTCTCACAAACACTTCTGTAGGGAAAGTGTCAAAAGGCCAGCACTATGAGGGGGCACCCTAGCTGTGCCACTTCCAACGGGTTTGCCTTCCTCCCACATTGTGCACCGCCCGCCAGCACAAACGGTTTGGTATATGGAAAGGGGACATAGAGCAGATGAGCATTCTTTATGGATTCGTGTGCTTCATTAGAACTTAATACAGATGTGGCACTTACATTTGGTGCACATGAGTTTATACATTTGGCTCATATAGGTTATTTAAATTTGGTACATGTACGTCATTTGTATTTGGTTCACATGGATCATTTATAATTTGATCTATGAGTGTTGTATATACTTGATGCATCTGGGTCATTCATATTTGGACCATATAGCCCTTTCTATTTCATCTGCAAGTCACCTGAAAGTGAAAGATGCTTGCACGCTCGCTCACACGTGGATGCAATGAATGCTGCTGACTTTTCATGCTATGCAAAAAGGATTTGTGGGGCTTTAATCACTGTCTCTGCATCAGCTCAAACGTCTTAGATTTTTACAATTCTGAATAAGTAAAATTGAGCAGTAGCATTACAGAAAAGCAGGTGGAATTTAACTAGTTTAAAATTTTTACTACATGTGATCTTGATGGAATCCTGAAAGCTTTTCGTACCTATAAAATGGATAAATTCATTCTCATTTGCTTGTCTTGAAGACAAAATGAACTTATCTGTGCAAAGCCTGCAGGTGGGAAATTAGTGAAATCTACTAGTAAGTTACCATGCTATTTCAGGGTTGGTTTAATCAATGCTAGTGCAGTAGAAACTCTAGCTGAATGTGGGTCATTGTGATGTCATTTTCTAATATATAGTATACTGTCCATTTAATGTAAGCATACAATGCACAATATCCACAGCATTTGGGTGGTAGTTAATTTACAACTAAGGGAATGGGAATATTCATGTGGCTTTCATGACCTCATTGTCATATCCGTAATGAATGGACTTGGAAATAGAATGTCATTGATCATATGTCATCATGATTTTCTGTTTTCTTTTCTAAAGACATTTATATCAAGTTTGTATGCTTAAGTGTATATCTGAGCATACTTCAGTGCACCATGTAGTTGCCTGGTGCATTTGGAGTCCAAGATAGGACAACAGTTCCCCCAAGAACTGAGATCACAAGTTGTTGTGAGACACCATCATAGGTGCTAGGAATTGGGCCGAAAGATCAGAAAATTCTCTCATCTATTGAGTCATCTCTCCAGTTTTGATGATATTCTAACAGCACACTATTTACTGAGATACAGTTTATATATTAAAAGCAGAAATGATGCAATATCTCCTAGTTGTTGATATGCTTGACAGGAAAGCTAATGAGAGAATTACAAGAAAGAAAAATATGTTTGACAAGGACCATCCAATAGAAGTTGAAGTTTAGAATATATGTCAATTTTTACTACGATTTACAATTGTTCCACTCTCCCTCTATAGTATATGGATCAAAGAATAAGGAGAAGTAAAAGATGATGACAGTGAAACTTGGTAAAGTGGAAAAGTTGATGCCTAGCTATTGCTTTTATGACAACTCATTTTTAAGTAGAATATACTAGGATTTAAAAAAAAATACTCCACCAGACCTCAGTGTCGAAAGAGACTTATGAAAGAAGTACATGTCAGCTTAACCTAATATCCATAATCTGCACACTATTTATTAAAACTTAATGAAATGGTAAAACAAAAAGGACATTTTATTTACTTTTTAGTTGGATTTTGTGCATCAGCTCCTATGTTCAGAATTGTTTGCACTAAGCTGTTTTACTTTATCTACTTCAAGTTTCCAGGAACATAGTGACTGAAAAGACTGTTCATAACTATAGATTTATTTTATATTTTCTACTACACTTAGTTAATGTCAAGAAATAAAAAAAAAGAGCAGAAATATTCATTTCTACAGTCTAGCTTTTTCAGTCTCTCGAAACAAATTTATCCATCTAAGTCTCTTTACCTTGAACCCATTGTTTTACTGTCTAAGGGATTGTGTGATTGTTCATGTTTCAACAAGAAGAGGTAGCTTTCGGTATAATAGAATTTCTATTTTTTTTTTCAGATTAGTATGTTTAGTTCTGCTCATCTAGTAAGAAAACAAATCTTGTTCTCCAGAGTCTTCTCTCTCCTGATCACTGTCAACTCTGTAGGTCCCCCTTTTAGTTTAATGCAGTCACTTAGAGCAAGTTGAGTCCACAGGGTTTTATCCAAACCAGTAAAATTTCAGAAATTATATATTTGAAAAGCCATGCCTGGACAACAGGTATAGAGATTTTCTGAGGCGACTGTAATACATTATAACTCTGTCATAAGGCAAACAAAGCTAAATTTTAATAGCAAACTTACCTTAACATGATAATGTCATTTAAAAAAAGCAAAAGTTTCATTTAAGACATATAATCTCAACATTTCTTTTATGCATAATGCAATAAAATTGTAACTTCTAAAATGAAAATTGTTATAAATGCCTTGACAAGAGTTACTGTCTAGATACATAGGAAAAAAATGAGAAGGAAAATCTTTGTTGGCTTTATATGTAACAAAGACAATATAAACAAAATTTGTGCAATGGTATAACTAGACCTATAAAATATTAAGCTGACCACATATTTTATGCTAAATTAAAAACTACAAATCATAACAACAAAATTGACTCAAAAAGCTAATCAATAGATAAGAAAGTGAAGTACAGCACATATTAAAGCTGAGAGAAAGGCTCAGGTCAAAAATGAAAACATTAAATATGCAAAGAGACTGAAATTAAACATTTGAAATGAAAAGGGAAATACGACATGCAAATGGAGAAAGAATTCCTATGGCACATACCAAATAACACAAGTAAGACATGTCAATAATCAAAATTACAGAAAGAGCTGAGAGAATATGCTTTTAAAGGCAGGAAATTATTAGATCCCTCCATCTTCCCCACCCCTAATTTAAAAAAGAGACAGCAGAGGTATGGATTGTTTTATGGGCACAAACTTTAAAAACACAAATCAATGGAACATAACAGAAGTTTACATAAACATCCAAATGTCTCTTTGACACAACATCAATGCCTTCAAGGGAATGCACACATAACAGTTACACAGACTGAAGTCATTCAGATTTACCACAGCTAGTAATTATCTAGGACACTGAGAGATCTTGGCAACAGCTAATCTAATAATTCTGCCATTATCTCTAATACTTCAGATCTGTGCCTGGAGCTAAATAGTTGTCAGGACGGAACTCTATTTACATGTAACTGAATCTGAGTTGGGGGAAGGGGGGAGATGTCACAACCAGTATAATTACCTATTTTTCTTTTAACTTTAAATGAGTAATAATTTACTGATATTTTATTCTGACATTCTACGCAATGCTAAAGTTGTATTTTCTTTTTTCCTGATGTGGATTTGTGACTGTCTATCTCAGTTTTCAGTTGAAAAGCCTGCTTTATCAGTGTTCATAATATACTCTCTGAGTTTCATAACTGGCGGAGTATAGCCCTCTCAGAATGGGGTAAAGTATATATGTATATTCTGAATGGCTTTCATTGCTTAATGATTTCAGCATAATAACTAAGTTCGTTTTAATTCCTGTTTAAATGAAATTATGAAAAATATAATGTGTCTTTTTGTGTTAATCAGTAACACAAACAAAATAGCTGTAAATAATCCATACATTATCAATTTTCCAAGAAAATGAAAAAAAAAGATTAGTATTCTTTTGTTAACCTCTGAAGACTGGGATTTGATCTCTGATTTTACTTTAAGCAGAAAAGATCATAGTGGACTACTTTGTATCACTTTCCCCACATGGTCAAGAGGACAGTTTAACTTTTAGAATTTTTCTAGGAATGTTCTTGAAAGTCAGCACAAGAAGAATAAATCTTTAGTTAATAACAAAGTACTTTATATTCTATAAATATTTCAAAATATACTCTGTGTGTGTGTGTGTGTGTGTGTGTGTGCATCAGGTTTTTTTAGGACAATGTGAACTGTGACAAATTTAGGAAAAATAATGTTTGACAAAATAACTGTGTACAATATCACACTTAAATTTCTTACTACTTTATCACACACGGTTCCAAAGGCATCTGTATCCTCACTGTATAGTGTGCTGTCCTACAAAAGTTACTACAGGATAGCTTAAATGCTGAAATATGTCTTAATATATTTGAAAATATAATGACAACAGGAATTAGAATTCTGACAATAGAGGCCATTTACATTTGTGTAACATACTGTTACCAGAATAGGAGCTCTGTGAAATCTTTTCTACCTCATTCCAACTTTCTTTGTAACACTTAACATAGTCATTTTTCCCCTCAGAGCTGCAAGATGCTAAGGAATTGTAATGTGTTTCAATATTTGCAACCTGGCTTTTTTTTTTTTTCAAGAAAAAAATCACATAAATGTGATTATATATTTACTTGTGTATTCTATATAAATGATTTAAATTGAGTCATTTGAATCAAGAAGCATTACCTGATACCAAGACTGTTACAGTTAGCTTTTATTAGAAACTTGACAATATCAACTAAATTAGTAAACCGTGTGACCGGAGAACTGGTCATGCTGTGTATATAATCATTCATCTTCTTGATATTGAGCATATTTTGTTTTTGTTTTGGCAAAATCATCACAGTCTTATATGTGAGTCATAAAATCAGATGTAAAAGGTATTACCATGACTCTTAAAAATAACATGTTAAGCCATTCTCGTATGCCAGTAAGAAGAAAAATTCATTTTAAGTTTCTAACACGAAGTGATTATGTGAATATTTTCTAATTAAAGCTCTCATACATTGCTAATTGTACATGAATCATTCACTTTCTCAGAAAATAAGAGCTGTTCCTTACAACCATGAGCTACAAAGAGGTGAAACTTAACTGAACACATAAACTCTCCCCTTATTTGTCAGTGCATTTCAGTGAGCAGGGAGGCATTAAAGAGTGTCAGCAGATAGAACAAGGCATAGGTTGTCTCTAAATATCAAACTCTTGCATTGGAAAAAATCATATGATCACACTTAAGCAATAGTTTCTTAATAACCACCTCAAGTCTCCTTCAAAATCCAACATAATTTTAAAATTCTGTAAAACAAACCAGGTGGGGATTTATCAGCTTGCTGGGTGTGGGAGAGAGACAGGAGCACAGATCCTTGCTACTGCTGCCATTCCTGATTGACTCCCCCTTCTAACAGACAAATACTTCAGCAGCTGCGCTGTTATTTAAAGAGAAGGGAACGTGCTTTATATTCATTGTGACTTTTTCAATGTATAATACTCTTGTAATTTCTATTGTCAATATCCAAGATGTGTAAAATCATGTGTCTTGCTTAAAAGAGAGAATCATTAACATCTTTTATCTGGTGTTAATGATAAAAATATGCTTAATTCACTGTTAACACTGTGAAATATATAAACGTTTCCAGAATACACCTTTAGGTAGAGTTCAAAATATTAACTGAAAGGAATTTTAACCAGGAGAGTAATTTTCTTTAAATTGTTGTTTGCAAAAATTAGAAATCTACATTTCTATGAGAAATAGCTATCATTTTCTGTTAAAAATTCTTTCCGTGCTTCTTAATCCTTTTCTTTAAGTATTACATCTAAAATATAATTTATATAGAATTTTAAGATTTTGATCACATAAAGACAAAATAATTTATTTCTATTTATTGTTTATTGTGTGTTATCTAAACACCAAGGTAGGGGCTATGGAGCAAGCACAAATTATCAGCCTTTATTCCTTCCTACCAGCAAAAATTCTTATATCAGCACCAACTTAACAGAATTCTAGACTTTGCTATTGCTTTCCTATATATCAATAGATTTGAACTTCATCTTGAAAGAGAGGGCAATTGATATTAGGTTTGGATTATAAAAAAAGATTCTGAGTCTAAATAGTTAAAGACCCTTCCTATGCATCAGTACAATCGTGGGCTTAAAGGATTTGGGGTTTCTGCTCCATTATCTACTCTTCTGACAAAATGGATGTCTCAGGAGAAGCTGTGTAACTACAATGTCCACTGCACCTGATCTCTTTGGGAGCAGGATAGGAGCATCTGTATTACAGCAGGTTTTACCTGTGAGGAAACACCCAGTATGTAATAGACCTGCTAGGAAGCAGACACTTGGGAAACATGAGATTATTTTACACCTCAGAGTTCATAGGTTTACATTCATCACAACTGTCTAATTCAATTTTTTTTGTTGTTTTTGAGGAAAACTTTGACTATACTATACAATAAATTAAAATTTTGATATCCTTTGAAATAAAATTAAAGTATTTCTAAATTTTTCTTTTTCTTCTCTGTTTTCTTTTCTGTTTCTCTCTTCCTAGCTTCTTTTGTGTGTGTGTGTTCTGTTTTCCTCCTTAGAGTTATATTTGATCTCAGTTTTACCTTGATTGGACTTCTATGGAATCCTAATTTTTGGAACCATCTCAAAGCCAAGGAATTCATATCAAAATGTTCTATGAGAGGTGACAATTTCAAATATAATGTGTGGTGTTTTTTGACCTTTTTATAAATATTTATCTAGTGTTTATCAACCTACTTGATATTACTGGTTGATAGGATATTTTCTATAATAAGGAAGAGAAAATCCAAACTTCCTCTCTGCATGCTTTAGATTTTAAATTATTTACAAGAAGAAATACAATTTACTACCTTTCTTTTGTTGTGCAGTAGAAGACTTCCAAGAGTTCCAGTATACTGATACTTCACTTACTATAACAAACAAATGTCTAATTTAGAAGCCATACTTAAGCAGTGAGATTAGTGAAATACAACTTCACTATGGTCTATGTCACACACAAGGTCAGTTTCTTGCTACTCCCCATCAGGGACCATCTTGACCCAGCTTCTTGAGCACACAGGAGTTGCCCACAGGATTGAGATATTGATTAATAAACTCCATAAAGATACATCTGTACAATAGGCACTGGCCTACATAAGACCTCTCTGAGGACTGAGGAAAAAAATAGACCATTAAATTGAAGCAGTCACATTATGGCATATCGTAACTGTTTTTATAGTTTGGATGAAAACAGAAAAGGTTGAAATTAAAAAAAAATTAAATGACTTCTGAAGAAAAGGTTATACTTACAAAGAATGAGAAATATATAATTATATTAGATAAGATATACAATAATATATATAGTATATATCTTAGCATTGTATTTTTTAATTTGAAGACTAAAAAGAGAATTAAATGAATTCACACAGATTATATTTTGAAAGCTAAATTGGCCTTAACCTCTGTTTTTCTTTACAGTTTCTGGACATTTAACTAATAGAAGAAACTTCTCTATATAACAATGGGCAGAAAGTCTGTAGTCAAAAAATATTATTGTATATTCAATACTAATGAGATTTATGCCATTCTGTTTGTGATAAGCATGTGAGATATTGCTGACATAATGGTTACAGATAAGTTAGTGTGGTAGTGATTATCTTATCTCTAAAATGTATTGCAAAGATAAAGCATTTTAGCAAAAACAAAACAAAAAACACTAACCTTAGCCAAGAGAACAGCTTAACATTGTCATGCATGAAGTAATTTACTTGTTACTGATTTCTTACATCTTGACAAGTGTACATCTTTTACAATATCAAGATAGGAATAATTTTGCTTTATATATAATTGAATCTAAATAGAAATAGAATTACCAAGACACAATATCAGATGCCTACAGGTTCACCTCCTTGGAAAGTTTAGGCTGGAAGATGGTATAAGCCCAGAATTTTATTTCAATCTAGGAAACATTTCATCCTGCCTAATATGATGTCTCTCTATATATACTCCATATTATTATTATATTGTATTAACCAGTATATATACATACACCATACACACACAGACAGACAGACACACACACACACACACATATATATGTGTGTGTCTGTGTGTGTTGTTTATTTTGTAGCATATATATATATATATATATATATACTACAAAAATACATTGTTATAAACATATAAGTAAGTATATGTTTATATATATATATATTGGGATACAACTATATTCAACCTGTATTTTTCATAGTTTCTTAATGTAGCTTGTCTAAAAAGTACCTCATCCAGTATTACAATACTGTCTCTGATTGCTATGCACCCACAATTTATGAATTGAAAGTATCTTTACCCATTTTCCTAGAGTTTATGAAGACATAATTTGCATTGTTATACTGGAAGAATTCAGTCTCAAAACTTAAAGTTCAAAAGATTTAAGATAACATATTTAAATAATTGTATTGTATTTATCTAGTAATATACACACTCCAAAACCACAATTACACACATACACACACTTCAAAAAAACAGATTACATATACAATAGAAAAATAACCCCAAAACTTAGGCAGTTTAAGAAAATGGTTATTTCACTGTAATAAAATGCTGTATAATTATTCAACTCCTCTTATCAAACTGTTTCAAATAATAAGTTCTCATGTAATTTGCTTTCACTCATCATTTCAAATTTTATATATATAAATTATTTTTTTCTGACCCATGTGTAATTCCCCTTCAGATATACTGAATCTTAAATATAATACATGAAAATGTATGGATTTCCAAAATTGAACAATTACATTAGGGAAATCATGTGAAATTTTAATTATTGATGTGTCTATTAAGCTTCATGGATTATGTCAAGTTTTCTTTATAAGTTTTTCTACATCATATACTATTTCATCTTATAACAGGATATAATTATTGCTTATGAAAAATACACAAGTGCATTGGAGTGTCTATCTTCCCATAACAGAAATGTTCTTAGTGTTGAAAATCTGGAGACCTGAAAGTGTAAATGTTCATAATGTTGCCACTCATGGTGTCAATGGTCTAGAATCATAACCAGAGTCCAACTTTATCACAGAATTCTCTAGGCTAAAAGGCTGAGCGTTTTCTGTCATTATTTTCAACTGAAGAAATTATTGAACTTCCCACGGGTGTCTCCATGTATGAGAGAAATGAATGTAAAATCATTTGATCATAACACAAGGTCAAATACATATCAATTCAAGATATACTATGCATGTTATTATTAAATTAGTGTTTATGTGTGCATATAATTTGTTTTGGTGTAAAGAGGAAATTTGACAATGAGATTTAGTTTTCTAACCTAAGCTTGGTACATTTTATGAGAAATGTCTTCCTCCCTTCTAAATAAAAATGCTAGAGAAGGATCCTGAAAAAGCAGGAAAAAGGAAAAAAAAAGTTGTAAGTGATTTAAAGTAAATGAAAGATTGTTAAATGCAAATTAACTTGTGTTTCATCTTCTGTTCTGCACTTAACATTGTGCCGTTTCATATTGTATTTAAAGATGTGTCACAATAAAAGATGTGAAACACATTTTAAAATTCTATGATGTAGATGAAACTTTTATATATTAAAACATTTAAATTTCTGAAAATGTAGCTGAGCTGGTTTAGAGTTACCTTAGTTCACCTTCATAGAAAAGTTGTGTTTCCTATGCCGTGTTTCAGTGTGAATAGGTCACTACTGTCATCCAACTTAACCTGAGACCATGTTACACTATCTAAAGAATTTAAAGGTATCAGAAAAGGTATCAACTTATGTAAAGATTATTTAAAGTCATCAATAGGCTTTCTAAGAATGGCTGAAAAGTTAAAGATCACCATCTCATTTTCCATTACCCTACAAACGATTTAATAACAGACATAAAATTGTTATTCAGTGCATAGCAATGCTAAAATATCAATGTCTGCATACTGAGAACCCATGATAAAGAAAAAATGTTGTCAGTCCACACCATGAAACATTATCAAGTTAAAATTATCTTCCTGATTTTTATAAGCCTTTCAACTTCCTGTTCTCGTTGGCATTTATTAAACCATAAGTCATCTTAAATTGGTTTACTGGTATTAAAATTTAATAAGCTCAACTGTATTTTCAAAATAGAAAGTCACAGTTTTATATACTCTCAAATCTAGGTTTGCTTTGAATTAAAAAACTCAAAGGCCTTTATCAGGTTATGTCACATTAATATAATAACTGAGGGAAGCCAAAAATCTAGCAACAATATACTTTCCTATGTGTAGCAAATATTTACTTTAAATAATTACTTTAAATATTTGCTACATAAATAAAAAGCTAAGTTTAAAATTAAGTGATCTTCTTTCATAAAGATTCTCTTTGATCTTTCTCACTTCTACTTAGGACAGACAGAAGGAAAATACATAGTGCTAACTATAAATCTATTCAACCATTAATTGATTGTACACATATTTAAATATGTCATGTATTATTTTAAAAAATTAAAATAAAAATGGAAAAGCGTTTATGTGAAAAATGATTACTGGAAAGCAAAACATAAGACTATTTGTTTTTCTTAGCTCATGTTTTATGTTTCTGCTGAAGTTAAGCTTAACCATGAAGTAACTAATTACCCCATTTATGTCTTAGAGTAACAAGAAGTTCAGACTCGTCTTGAAATATAAGCTAAAGTGAAATATTAAAAATATTATATTCATCATCAAAAATTTTCTGTTGGAACAATAAATTACACATGACCAGCCTCCTCCCAGATCTGAAAAGCTAAAGATTAATATGTGAAGTTCATTCAGATGAGTAAGTACTTTTCCTCATTTCTCATCAAGTAATATTATTTGATTGAAATAGTTAAACTTCTTATTCTCATTGTTCCCTAACTTGTTTTTTGGAGCTCAAATAACTAATGGATTGAGAAGTAAATAAGCCAAGATTTGTGAGATAATGAGACATCCAGTGAATAAGTAGATGAAAATATATACTGCACCATTTTTCTGAGGATGTGATTTTTAACTCAAAGGCATGTAAGTTAAATGTCTGCAAAATGCTTTTGCCAAAATGTTGATACTGCATTTAAAAGCCACAAGGGATATAATTTTCAAAGGTTATGCAGTTATTGTGTCAAATGAAGGGCACGCAGTAAAGCTGGTGTAATGCAATTAGTATACACATCGTGTTTGGATCACTGTGGAAAGTGTCTAAGGCATACCTAAAAGGAGACATGATTAATATCACAAATATAAGTGCTACAATAAAAGGCTTGTGTTCATGAGTCATTCTGATATCATTCGTACTATGAGAATTATCAGTTCTCTTTCAGATATTATAACTTCTGGACACAGATGCACACTAAACACTTTCACATGTTAGAAATTCATAATTTTGTTAAACTTTGTCTGATTTTGTTTGGTTCCAGTTAACATAATTAGATGAAATAAATTTATGCTTGTCAATATTATTGTAGTAGTTTTAAGATTATTTTAACTGTCATATCCAAATCTTAAACTTATTAAATGAGCTCTTATATTCTTGTAAGACAAAAGATTTCTTGTTAGAATCCTCTGAACTTTTCATGCAGGGAAGTATATAGAAATCCCTCAAACGAATTTGTAATAAAAACAACTTTTTTTTCCAAATAATGAAAACAACATAAAATATTTAGGTTGAAGCTGAATAGGATAAGTATTTCATGCTAAAGTGCTTGTTTTAATACATGATTTATGAATTCTAATTGTATTTATTTCATAATTCCTTTTAGCTTACTGGCCTACTTTTGCACATGAAATTTTTGAGGAATTTCATTTGTTTAGGTTCCTGAGTAGTTTGGGGTTTTATCAAGAACTTCTAAAATACTCATATTTAGTTCAAATAGCAATTTTTTTCAAAATATCTAATCTTGCTTAAACAAAAAGAGGTGCTATTATAAGAAATATCTTTAGCAATATTTTATTTGCAAATGTAACTAGATTAGACCAACAGTAGGGAGATGGAACCTAAACAGACCACCTTGAGTACATAGACATGGCCCACATCTGGGACATGGGCCACTCACCCATCTTCAAGATTCTTGACTCAGAATTGTTCCTGTCTAAAGGAAATACTCGGACAAAAATGGAGCAGAAATTCCATGCAGAGGCCGGCCCAACTTGGGATCCATCTCATGCACAGGCACCAAACTCTGACACTATTGCTGTTGCCAAGATGTGCTTGCAGACAGGAGCCTAGCATGGCTATGACGGACTCTGCCAGCACTTGAATAAAACAGATGCAGACACTCCTTGGACTGAGGCTGGGGACTCCTCTGGAAGAGTTATGGGAAGGACTGAAGGAGCTGAAAGGGATTGCAACCCCATAGAAGGAATAGTATCAACTAACCTGGACCCTTCAGAGTTCCCAGAGCCTAAGTCAACAACCAAAGAACATACAAGGGCTGGTCTGTGGCCACTGCTACTATACTTATACAAGTGGATTGCCCAATCTCTAAATGTTGCAGAATCTGTGATGAGTATGGAAGAATATTTCTATTATATATACATATTTTTGAATCAGAAAAGAGTTTCAAAAAAGCTTACATTGAACTATAGGATTAATGATATAAATTAACCCAATTTGTGCAGTTTGTTTATATAAATACCCAGTATCATAAAATTCTTGCAGGTGATAGAAGGGCCAACATCTGATTCCTCTGAGCACTCAGCTTCCAGTTTTGGAGCCCCCTACCCTGTTCTACTTTAGATGATTTTTGTGATGTAGTAAACCAGGGGGCAATTCATCCTTTGTTAGGAGTCCTGTGCACTAACTCTTTATCCATTTCAGCAATAATGGAATAGGTTCTAGTTCTGAAATGGTAGTTCTGGTGTTATATCTCCAGATCACTTGTATCATATCTGAATAGAAGACACGATCAAAACCTAACTATTTAAATGAAGGTCTATTTTTAACTCTTCATTTTCCAAAGACATTCTTCACATCTGCTCTTCTGACAATGCAGTTAGATTTAAAAAAAAAAATGAAGTGCCATCTTTTCTAATGAACCACGGAGGCAGAAAAAACAGTGATTGAAAATTGGTAAGCAGAGGGTACAGTGGATAAGTGAATGGGGAGTAACTGTGGTAGATGGAATATGTTAGAGAATTCTATCAACCAGAATAGATACTGGTGATGATAATACAATGTATGTTTCACAAAACATGTAACAAATGTAGTAGAATTGCAAACATACACACACACTAATCTTTTCAGGAGATAAATAATAGATATTCTTATTTGAAGACTATGTTATGTGCATGTATCAAAACATTGTACGGTACTTTTATCGAGAAAAGAAATAAAGGTGAAAAGGGATAATCACAAGGACCTATTCAAGGTTATAAACTGAAAGGCAAATCCTACCTAAGATGGTTTCATTTAGGATGAGCTTTTAATCAGCACATTTCAAATGCTCATCGAATGGATTGTTTCACAATTGTGAATCCTGTCAGCTCCCTTTGAGAAGTCAGTGCTAGTCTTTTTTGGGTCACTTCCTAATTCAACATTACAACCATTGAAGTTCCTACCAAAGATTCAAACGTAACTCATTTCCAACTATAAAATATGAAACTCAAAATTGCTTTTAATAATAAAAAGTAAAACTACAAGTAAACGTAAAATAAAAATTGATTCCCTAAATCTTCATTGTGCCTCATCATCCCAAAATTCAAACATATTTTACTTTAGACTATAATAACTAGTATCTGACAGGCATGAAACAGATTTCTGATGGTCTGATAGCCTAGTGTTTAGCTGATGTGGCTAACAATGAATTCCTAAGAATATACTGTTGTAAATAACATAATCATCATAACAAAAAATGTTGTAGAACAGTGACAGCCAGGTCCAAAATCCAAGGTATTCCTTGATCACTTCTGAAGAAGTTTCAAATTATCTAATTACAGAACATCCTTGTAGGGAGTTAAGTTTCCTTTAACCTCACAAATCCAAATACATCTTCTTTTAGCCTATCTTGTTTAAACCAATCAGCAACTGTATATTCTGAGCTGAAGATCATATGCTATTTCCCCATTCTGAATCCAGTTCATCATGTCCCAAATTTCCTCTCTAAATTACCCTGACATTTTTCTCCTATAACTTCCTAACCAGAGGCTTGTCAAATATTGTTGATGAGAACAGGAGATAAAAACCGGAGAGAGGCAATTTTAGTGACAGTGATCTCCAACATGTGCCGTTCTGATTCTTGTCCTAGGCCAAAATCTAGAAATGTCCTTGGTTATGCCCTAGCAGGAAACCAAAAATTCTCTATGTGTTTAGTTGTTCTGCCTCCAGGTCTTCTGTTCTGCTATTAGTCCAAGATCAGAGTCATCTAGTAATTACCACGATGGGGTGAAGGCATGTGATACCTGCTCCTAGGTGGGACGGCTGGACTGACTGTATCAAGCTCTCCCCTGTGAACCTGTGAAACTAGAATGAATTCCTTCTAAACTCACTCTCCATGTCAAGTTCATTCCTCAAGTTAAGGCTAAAAGGACCTTGACAATACTAGCCAACTAGCTTCTGTGGTTTTGTAAGCCCCTAGCCCACCTAGAATGCCTTCTCAGTCTCTTTGATGAACTCTCAACACTCCTGTCACACACTTGCATCATTGCTAGTTACTTATGCCCAGTCTCTAATGCTTCTTCCTGTTCACAACGGCTGTCATATAATCTCTGGTCTTCATCAATTTATATGAGTTTCTAACTTACAGCAATCCCTTTATAAGAGATGCCTTCTAAGTCGTAGAACACATCTTCAGAAGTGGAAGCTTTAATTGTGTTATGCCTGCCAAAGATTTTCAGTAATTTTCTACTGATTATTAAAATGTTTAGACTCTTAAGTTAAAAGCTGAAGTTCTAAGCAGTTTGGTTTCAATATATTTTGTTATGGTTTTCAACACACTTTTTGATGTAGAAAAAAATTATATCTATAGAAAATGGAGCAGATACTCTTTAAATTCTCAAACCCTGCCGTCCTCCACCTCCCCATAGTCATTCTAAGCAATCTGTCATTAACTCATTTGTCCTTCTCAGGGTTTACTATCAACTCTCTTCCTTCACTGAAATCACATAAAAGGTCTGACTTTTGTTTTTATATGTTTTACATATTTAAAAACAGTGTAAAACCAACCACTATGTTCTATTAACTTTGAACATTAAACATACCAAATGAGGAAAATGAGGGCAGAGATTAGGCTTATTTGAGTCACTGTTATCCCTAATGCCTGTAACCTGTCTGTCAAAAAATTGCTGTGGAATCCCTCAATGGAAACCAAACTTGAGAAGGGAGGAAAAAATAGACCCTCATACATTAGAAAATCAAAAAAACTTTCCTTCAAACATAATATAGTTATTTCTAGATACTTTTCTCTTGTTCACTATTTAAAAAAATAATGCATTTAAAACACAATCAAAATGGTACACTACTACCATAAGGAAAGCAAACTAGTCTGCTAAGTAATGAAAGTGTATTAACTGCCAACTATTCATCTTTGACAATCATAAGGACATTTAAAGTGACACAATTCTGACTCAAGTTTTCATTGTGACACTGAATCAAAGCATGTCATAATTTGATTTCTTGTTAAAATCATTCATGATGCGGCCAAACTCCCCTCAAGGTAGTATTAATGACATTGTTGTATCATTAAAGAGAGTTTGAGTGGTTTGACATCATTGAGCTGACATCAGGCAAAGCTTGGTTTCCTCTGAGGAAACCAAGAGCTATCTGCTCAAAAACTGAAAACACTAACAAATGTGCATAGTTTCAAATGAATTGGGGATGTATAAGTAACCAACTTACTGAAATGAAAGCATATGTTTTACTTACAATTCAACATTTCTAAAACTAATTAAGGAAAGTATTTTAATTCTCTTTATAAAAAGCATAGTACATAGTCATGGCATAAAATACTTTACTTGCCCTATAGCTTTCAGAGAGATGTTTTTTCTTAATTTTTAAAACTTCAAGTAGTTATAAAATGGTGTTTAATAAAATATTGTCATGTGAGTGCAAAATAATTAGGGTGATAAATAATGTATTTGAATAGTCTCATGTCAGAAGGTTTATGTGAAAATCCATTATTCTGTATTTGTTTATATATTTTGTAGTTTCAAGAAGTTTCCAGTGATTAGACGTTGTCCATGCACATAACAATGTATTTGAAACAATTCTACTCTGTGAATGTTGGCTCATTTTAAACTTATAAATCTTTTAAAGCTTTGGATATTTAAATTATAATGACATATATAAATATATCAAAAATAACATGCATATTTGATCAATATGAACATGAGACAGGGAGTATGCTTAGTAATAAGGTATGTCAAAAGTTAAAATCACAAGTCAAATAAGCAATTCTAACAACTGGGGCTTGGAAAACTTTGGTTTTAGAAAAGAAGGAAATACTACCAAAGGCATTTCACACAAAATATGCTGCTGTTTTCAGTACACTTCAAGGCAGAAGACTGAAAATCTCTGGCCTCAGGAGAGTTAGTTTTTAACCTTTTTATTTAAAGTACATATACTTAAACTCAAGGAGATCTCATGCCAAACCCCGAAGAGTTACACTTACCCTTCTCTTTAGGAAATATTCACTAAGTGTAGCCTTTTCTGTTATTTTCTCTCTTTTTTTTCCCCACCATTATTTATTTACTCTACATCACTAGTTATTTAGATGGATGCGTCTAAACTGGTGGATTTTAAAATCAGTATACACATATGATATAGTGTATCACTTGTATTTATCACAAGTAAATATATACTAATGGCTTCTCAAAACTCTGATTATTTCATTGCATTTAAGGCTTTCCGGTCTAGTAGTATGAAATCCTACTTCTGAGTCCTTTTATCAGACTCACCTTGAGAGTTTTAAACTGATGTTAATTCCCAGCATGAGCTTTTCTCTTGCTGATTTGTTGCCTCTTTTCAGTATCAGTTTAATCATCAGTTCTTCCAAATGTGTAAGTTTTCTACTTGCTCTTTTCTGTATATATTTATTTATATACTTTTTATAAAATATTAGACAAACACTCAGTGTAAAATAACTCATTATATCCTGAGGATGTCCAGTCACAGCTTTTAAAGACAGGCACATGATTCAGTGAAATAGATTGTGCGTATTTTTACATCTCTTTTTTATTGTCATCCTTTCCTGATGTCACAATATTTTCTCAATATGATTTTTCCTAAAAATATCATTAAAATATATGATAATTTCTCTGATTTTTTGAGAAATCATTAGAACATTATCTCTAGTTTCTATTTTTCTTATTTTTTATTGTTTTAATGTTGTTACTTGTTTTGTTTAATTTTTCAGACCATGTCCATATATGTACCTCATGCTGGACTTGACATCCAAATACCCCTGCTTCTGTTTCCCTTTTCCCAAATTGTTGTATTACGAGGAGGTTATCTTGGCTTAGAAGTTCATTTTTTCTCACATGTGTTATGGGCACTGTGAATTATATAAAATCGATGAAATTAGAATTAAATATCCTGATATAATTTTCTAATTTTATTCTTAAAATCTCAGTGACTGGTTAGTTTTATTATTTGAAATGGACACAGCAATGCCTATCTTATGAAATTATATATATATATATATGTGTAATGTGTATATAATACTTAATACATATATGATACATATTATTATATATGCATATATAATATATAATGTAAAAATAAAAAAATGTGCAAGATTTAGTTCTTTGAAAACCTTCTTATATATTAATTCTATGTGACCTGGCTTCCCTACAGCTGAAGGATTGATAAATATCATCTCCTTACAAAATCAAGATAATCTACCATTCATCTATTAACTTCAAATATTCTATAATCTTTTACTGCTCCGTGCTTTATTCTTGATATGTAGCTGGTTTGGTTTCTTCCTGCTGTTTTACTAATATTGAGAATACACTGTAGTATCAGAGAAATTACCCCTAACAACATAGTATATGCAGAATACTGTGAAGAATAAATCAATGCAAAATTGACTTATCCTTAGAAACCTTCATAGAGAAAACAGAGACAGAGTAAGGGAATGGAGAGTTGGGAGATCAAGGGAAACAGAGAGTAGAAAGATGCAGAATATGGGCGAAAGAGCCACAGCTAGAGAATTGGTGAAAAGGCTTTAGACTTAGTATAAAGCAAAGTCCAGGAAGTGATCCAAGTATATGGTTGATAAGATTTTAAAGTTTGAATTATTTGTCTTGATTTTTCAAAGATTTCTGTAGTTAACTTGAGAAGAGACTAAAGTAATCTACGTTTCAAAGTGGTAGACAATTATCTTGCTAAATGGTTGCGTAGACTGTAGAGACAATGAGCCCACCTGAGGAGAAAGCTGACTGAGGAGAAAGTTGGCAATGAATCACTGATGGCTTAAAAATGGTAGGTGGTCTCTACAGAATTCAATGGGGCTAACTACCTGTGGTAAGGTGGAAGAGGAGATGAGAAAAGAAAAAAAGAAAAGGGGGTTTGTGTTTGTCACTGACTGGAATGACAAGGTATATGAAATTATAAAGAGTTGGCTGGAGCAGGTTTCTGTTGGAAATGGAGCTATGGCAGTGCCAGGGTTGGGGTGGGCAAAACAAAGACCTCAACAGGATTCTATTTTGCTCTTTTGCTGCATTTTCATTATACTATGGCACTGAACGTGAACGTGAAGCTCTGTTAACTTTTTTTTCTCTTTTTTTCTGACATATTTCATCTATTTTTGAGATTCTCATAAATCATTTCTCCCTTGACTTTTCTGCTTTCTTTCAAACTTTCCAATACCTGCTCTCTTTCAAATTGATGATCTCGTTATTCACTAATTTATATATATATATGTATATATATATGCATGCATATATATAATATATTATATATAATAAAAAATAATAATAATATGTAATAAAATAATAATATATATTTCTAAACATAATATGCTCAATATTTTTATTTTTTTATATATATTTTCAGGGCTGAACTGTTTTAATACTTGTACAGTACAATATACTGAAATCAATTTTCAGATAAGGGTAGTAAAATTTATTTACACAATAGATTTATAAGTAACTAATTTGTCTTAATCAGACCACTAAATGGGAAAACCTAATAAATATGCTACTTTTAAAACAGACTTCACATTTATTTATTTATTGCTTTCAAATTAGCAGAAGTACGATTCATATTAATGTAAGAGGTTCTGCATGTAAAGACAGTACAAACATAAGCACAAGCAAAACCTGAGACTTGAAGCTTTATGCTTTGTACTAGGCAAAATAAATTAATGATTGATGATTTTGATGTACAGAGGTAAAAGAGATGACTACAGATGATATGGAAATCCCCTTCTATATGTTGATAGAAATCAGATGTAATTCTTTCTAAAGTGTCATAGCCCTTTTAAACTTGGAATTGCTACTCTTACTGATTTCTAAACTTGACTTTAATGCTATTGTTGAAATTGGTGAGTAAGTAAGTAGAACAAAAGGAAAGGATGAGGCTTCATGTCAACATGAGGCTCTGCAAGGGCAATGACTCAGGCAACCTCCTAGGAAACCGCCTAGTCCACAGGATTTTAATCTACAAAGGAATGTAGCAGCATATCCTGCTGCAGGAAACTGACTTGAACAACATCAGCTGGCCAGACCACCCAGTGCTCCCAGGGACTAGACCACCAGCCAAGGAGTGAATAAGAATGGATCAATGGCTCTAGAGACAGAGGTAGCAGAGAATCGCCTTGTCTGACATCAATGAGAGGGTAGGTCCTTGGTCCTGTGGAGGACTGATGCCCCAGATAAGGGAGGTGCTGGAGGGGTGGGGCCTGAAAGGGTGGGTAGGTGGAGGAGCACCCTCATAGAGGCAAAAGGGGAGGGAGGAGAGGGAGATTGTGAGACAGGGTGCTTGTGGAGGGGTAACCAGGAAGTGGGATATCATTTAAGATGTAAACGAATGGAATGATTAATAAAACAAACAAACAAACAAACAAATAAAGTACTTGCTGTGGCATTTTACAGTTGATGCCCAATATAGGTTCTGTTGTGACTGGTTTCCTTTTGAATTTCCTGTCTCTACTAGATTATGTTTTCTGATTAGCCTTACAATGTTATGTACTTATAATCTTTCAAAAATTTTATCAATATTATATCTAGGAGCCTAGGTGGGCATGGTGGTGCATGCTTTTAATCCTAGTTCTAAAGAAGCAGAGCCATGTGGGTCTTTTACAGTCCTTGGCTAGCCTGGTTTACACTAAAGTATATATATATTCAAGGTGGTACCATCACATCTCTTATGAGAAAAAAATGAAATGTATATGCATAGTATACAATATTGTAGAATTCATGTAGATGATATTCTGATATTCTATCTATAAGGTTCTTGGTCTTCAAGGATACCAAGCTACTATTTGCTTATCTATATTTTCATATATATATATATATATATGTGTGTGTGTGTGTGTGTGTGTGTGTGTGTGTGTTTTCAACAAACACAGATAATGCTATTGGGTTATTTATTATTTTTTAGAAATTATACAGATTATTCAAAATAAAACTGTTGTATACACAGCGTTTAAAAACTAAAGAATAAGCAATGATAGCTCTTCACTTTTGTAACCTAATGCACGATCTTATTGGCTATGGATTCTTTTCTATTCAGGCCATCTGCTCTGGTCTACCATTAGCAAGCAAATCAGTTCTAAGACTACAATGTGTTTAAGTACCTCAACTCAAAATAAAGATTTTAACTACCAAAAATATCAGGTTCACACTACAAAATCAGACGATGAAACTGCTCTGCAATCAGACTACAAAAGTTCCTTTGTTCTACTCTTGTTTCTTCATTCCATGGTTTGTATATTCTTATCTCCTTATTTGCCAATTCTAGGCCACATCTCCAGTCCTTTGATGGTTTGATTAGTCTACCTGCAGACTTGCAGATCTTAAATAACTTTTTATTATATCAGCATAGTCTACACTCAAGACCCTATTAAAATCCATTTATTTCTCTAAAGATATTCATTTCAACAAAAGTTACCTTTTATATTTGCATAACATACGTACATAATATAGTCATATACATTATATTTACATATATTTTTTTTCACAAATAAGCAAATAGTAGCTTGGTATCCTTGAAGACTAAGAACCTTATAGACAGAATATCAGAACATCATCTACATTGAATTCTACAGTATTATATACTATGTTAATTTAATTCAAATTTATGAGATCTGTCCTGAGCAAAGTTCACATATAACCTGATAAGACTACCTAAAAGTTTTAAGGTTGAAATTTCCTTAATATTAAGTCTACTTTATATTGTTTTCTAAGAGCATGAAGTAATACATGTCTCATCAAACTGTTCTGTACAACGCGTTAAGGTTCTCCAGGACTTTTCTTGCCATCAGCTCTTTAGCTATTGTTAGCAGGTAGGAGTAACAGTTCAGATGCTTGTATAAAGAGTACCATGTACTGGGTAATAAATTAGCATAACAGTTAAAATTAGGAAGGTGTTGACTTAGGAGCAAGACAAATAAAATAACATGGATATCTTCTTTAAGTTTGAATTTCAAAACCTCAAAGAAGAAAACGCAAATCAATTTCCATAAAATATATATTTTGTTTATAAAAACTGATTCCGGTGGATGGGCGCCTGCCTGTTACTGACTTCTAGTATACTCCAAATGATCTTATGGTTGAACTATATTGATGGTTAATTTTATTTTATAGCTACCAGAGACAGATGTTGACTATGTTAAAGCTATTACAGAGTAAAGGATTATTTTCTTTTATCAAGTCTAATGTAGGACATCAAGTGTATATTTTACTATGATTTCATAGGACAATTAATGTCATAATTTCTCTGGGGAAGATAATTTTGCATTATACTGACATTTGTGTCCTTGCTTTTGTAACAGATTTTCAAGAATTAAAGAAAGAAATGGCTATAATATACAAATACAATACAAATGTTTATATTCCTGAACAACAATTTTAAAATACTCTTGTGTGGTGAAAATTTATTTGAACTGACTAGTGTTAACATTTCTGTTACTTAGTTACCTCATTTAATGTGAATGTTTGGCTTTTTTACTACAAAATTCTGTGTTTGAGTTAAGATGCTGCATAGGCTGTAGGCTAGATGTTTAATAATATATCAATTTTCAAAATTATAAAAAAATCATATTTCCAAAAACTAGTTGATTTGATGTATTGAATGTTCCAATTTTTTATCTTTCATTAAATATATGTACAACATAATAGTCTACCTGCTTTGAAAGATGAATGCCTCATGATTGACTCTTGTAATTTTCTGATTATTTCTGGGTTTCTATATATCTAAGTGTCATTTATATAACAAATGTTCTATGGGGTAGAGAGAAACAAAATCAACTTTGCTTTAGATATTATAGGGGATATTTAGAAGCACCTATTACAAATAGTATTTTTTTCACTCCACATTCATCTTGCCAAATTAATCTCTCCTTTCTCTCTGTTAAAAACGAATTACTTTAAAACCCCAGTATACTTCAGGGAGTATTTTTCTCTAATTCACAGCTAACTATCATTACATAGTTTCAATCCCTCTGAATAACCAAATCTCCATCATTGGATTTTCTTTCTTAGCTGTCTTCCTTTCTGTATCTGCTGTCCCTTTTCTTGGCTAATATTTTCTATGGTCTCAAAAGGGCAGATTTATTTCTGATTTCTGGCCACACTTTCACAGTATATATTTTTGAAGTAACATTTTTTTAATGACTCTGTCACAGCTGCTGTTATGGAAATTAAATGTGACCTGTGGCTTTCAGAGGCAATGCTGATCTTTGAGCCTTATTTTGCAGGAGTTTCCTAGTGTCTCACATTGTTTCTTCCTGGCTATTTTTAGCTACTGCTACAATGTGGCTTCCTAGCTCCACCCTTTTCCTTAGTGACTTTTTTCCCCCTGTTGTGACTGATAATTCCTTCTTCCTGCCCATTCTCCTTTGAATACATCAAACTATTCATCCATCAAGGTTGGATATATTTTGCATATCCATTAAATGTATTTATGCTTCTCCTGGAGTTTATATTAATTTTCAGAGTAAAAGTCATGTTCATCTATTAAATTCTAGCTCAAATTTCATCTGTTTTTAATTATCCATTAAACAATTATTAAGGTTGTGTACCCCAGTATTGCAAGCCTTATAATCCTGAACTGAAACCCAAACAATACCTTATTTTTCCACATTCTGTTAAGTGTTGAAGGGTCTACTCATATCACTAGACTATAGGTACCATGATTTCTGAGAATGGCCAAAGAAATATCATCTTCATAAAACTAAAGGCCTTTGTCAACTAGAGTATTTACTTCCTATTCTCAATCCTTACTATTTGGAACAATGTCTGTCACATACCAAACATATAGTATGTGCTGTACAAGGAGTCAGCATAGCAGTTACAGTAGCTTTTAAAGCATTGTGCATACTATACAGAGAGTTGTTACAAATTCAGAATGTAGTATTTCAATGATTGCCTCTGTTTTCAAAAAAGCGTGTGATTAGTGTCCATTGGTCCAGGGATGCTGAACCACACTTTTGAAACTAAGTTCAGGCTTAGTTTGTTAATCTATTAATTAACTATTTACTCATTTTTATAAAAATAAACATTGATTATTTAGAGAAATGTAACACAGAAACCTTTGCTGTTTATACTTTCAGTTCACATATTAATGAAGTAATAATTTGCTATGGCTCTAAAGCAGTTACCAAAACTTCTGTGCTATGGTCATCCCTGCTACCTCTTTCTGCCCCAATATCACTTTTCTCTTCCATCCTAGCTGTCTTTCTGTTTCCCAAACCAATGTCAGAATTTTTTCCTCTAAATTAAAAGTTTGAGCTGTTACCTCCTGATAATCCAGGGATTGTCCATCACACTTCAGAGTGGCATTGAGCCACTCTCCAGCCTCACCTGCCATTCCTACACACATTTCTCCACCCACCTGCTCCTAAAAGTATCTTCTCACACATTGCTTGATTTCATCTGTGCTGCTGAGAGTGTCCTGTCACCTCCACTACTCCTCCAACTTTACTCTGGTTAACAGAAGGTTTTGCTCAGATGTCTCCTACTTCACAGAAATCTTCAAGGACTTAAATCTGGGCTAGGTTTTCCTTCCAAAATAACATTATTCATATGGACATAGATCTCACTTCTGTAATATCATGTACCAATTTCTCTTCAACATCAAAAGCATTTGAGGACACTGTTCAGACATTAATGCATCTTTGTACCCATTGGCAGAGTTATTATTTGTTAACAGAGCAAACAAATGCCTGAAAATTCCTCTGCATCAAGCATTCCTCTACATTCCTAACTACGAGGGACTAAAAGTTAGGAGAATTGTAAATGTTGTAAACAATAAGGAAATGCATAGAGTACCAATGTTTGATGATAAATATTACAGGAGTATAAATGACTACATCTAGAACAATATATTTTATTATCCTTGGAAATTTTTATGCAATAAATGTTCTAGAATGTACAATCAAATTGTAAAATTTAACTGCTTCTATCTTCAGATTCATAAGGAATGAAAAGTTCTGCAGAAATCTTATGTGCCTATTGGAGATTGAATTTTCCCATTGTGTGGTACAGGAATTTGCTAGTGTAGAACAGAAAAAGCTGCAACCTGAACAATTACAAAACTAAATGTAACATCACCCTTCCAACTAGTGAATCTCTCTTATCAAAATACAGATTACATATCAGCTTTCACCTAACCTTAATGAATGAAAATGATTACAATGATTAAAAATCAGAAAATCTCTAATATCAGAGTTAAAGTATCAAAGTAAAAAACTACAAAAGTTCAGGGGGGTACAGTATTACATCTATGGAATTATTTTATTTTTTTAATTAAGAAAGTAAAATCTATCCTGAATTAGTTTAAAGGCATGTTCCTACTTACAAAATTGAACTAAATATTAGTAAAACATTATATAAAGAAAGCATAAAAAGTAAAGAGCATTGCTTTTGTGGAGGTATTTGGGAAGTGTAATCATTCTATGCTTTTGGATTTGGAGAAATTTAATTCTACACTTTTGGATTCAGAGAAATTTAAGTGGATGAAAATTTGTGAGTGAATTCTTCAGGAAAGGCCATTTCAATCCTTACTAAAGAGAGAGAGTCTCAAAATGATATCGAGTCTATTATAAATCATTCCAATATTCATACTAGTGTTTAGAATAAGCAACGAATATGAAGGGTAAAGTATGTTTGCATAATATCAGCTGCTATATAGTGGAAGCAGATGTCGGCATTGAAGTAAGGAGATTCACTGAAACCTAGCTGAGCTACAGCACAGCTATAATAGTAAACAAGCAAAAACCAACGGTAACGTGCACAATTTGCTGAATGACTTTTTCCTTTACAAGAGAAGACAAGGTAAGTTCTGAAATCTTTAGCAGGTATTCAAGGAGTGACATGCTTCTCGATAAAAATGGCTTCAGAAAATCTTACATGGCTACGAAGGTCTTACAAGTCTTCACAAATAATGCAATTTTGAAAAAGTCACTTATGTGAATAATGAGGAAGTAATGACTTTTATATTTCATACATGACTTTTTTCAACAGTAAATATTCAATAGCTCCTTTTCACTCTTCTAAGACAATAGTTTTCAATTTCCTTCTTAAGATAAATTCGTTGTTAGTGAGGTTTTTTTTTTAATTAGCATCATAGACTGGAAAATGGCTGATGAGAGAAGGTGTGTGGAAGTGCATTCCCTTCTGCCCCCATGGGAAGATTTGGGAAGAGTAAGGGGTTTTGTTGTGAGTTGGACTACAGAAATTTTAACAGAGCAGAACAGCAGAAGTGCTGGACTGACTGCAGTTCCAGTTACAGGGAATTTTTAAGTAGGTCAAGTGCATGTTCCACTCCTAATCCTATGGTTCAATAATCTACCTAAATGTGATTGTGGACACTGCAGTTGCCTAGGTGAGCAAAAGCCTTAACTCCGCCTCTTATTTCTACTTCTACCTCTCTCACTAGTCCTCTATGACAATGGACAAGTTGTCAACGGATTCTTAGACTCTTTTTCCCAAGTATGACTAAAACTACAGTCGAAATTCAGTCCTATTAAGAAAATTAGGGTAGATGATTTAAAAGGATGAAGACCACTCTCCACCAAACTGGGTACCCATAAAATAAATACAAAGTTACCAGAAACCCAGCAGACAAGAGTGGACTACTCCCACCACAGGCCTTAGATCACATGACTGGACCCTGCCACCTCTGCTGGAGGCTGCCAGGAAGATTCCAACTTAAAATTGTATTCTATTGGCTTCTACTGAGTTGACTTCAGGAAATCATGGAGAAATCATGAGTAGTCTTTATCACTGGAAAAAAACCTTGCATCAGGCAGGCAGGTGGCTGGCAAGTGCTTACTATTTACTATTGCATATATTAGTGCATCCATTTACTATTTAGAAATTGAACCAAATGACACTTTTAGGTAATAATATTTATAAATCATTTGGGATGATAAACTTATTGTTAACATTAAAGTCAATTATAGGATTTCTACTGAAAAGAAACCCAAAGATAAAAGACTTGCATAAAGAAGTTGAAGTGTGAATTATATGCTGAACCATAAATCTAAGTTAGCTTCAAAAGCTCTTAAGAGAGCTTTTTCCGTAATAAAACCATGTGTTTTTCTTTATATAAGAAATAAAATAAAAAGAATTGTATTTTGTTCACTTTTGATGTAAGTAATTATTTTTCTAAAATATTAATCAATGAAAGTAAAAATGAATCAAAATGTGTTTTGATCAAGTTCTGACCATTCTTCATAAAATGGTTTATTGAATATTACAAAAATATTTACATTTCTTACAAAATACACATGCTGTTAAATTTATGCAGGCTTGGTTTGTATGGCTTTCTAATTACTCATCTGTCTGTCATCTCCTTATACATCCATTCAGCTATGGACCTGAATTATTGGCTAAAGTTAAAAGGAGCATGTTGAAAATATATTTAACCAATTCAGAAAGAGGGTACAAAATGCAGCCAAAACAAAATGAACTTAAGTACAGTCTTTAGGATTTTTTTCAATACAGTAAAAGAAACTAAAATAGCTTATTTCTCCTAGAGGTTTTATTAACATAAAATCCTTAAAGCTATCTTCAGCTTCAGTACAGTATATCACACCTTCAATTAGCTGCTGAATCCTTTCAAGTATTCTTTGCTAAAATAATGGGCAATGCATACTAGTGCTCTCTATTTGGTATTATTAAGCTGACAAAAGCAAAACTGCAGAACTACCAGAAGCAGAACAAATGGATGAAAAAATTAACATCACCAATGTGGGGAAAAAATGGCATTTAAACCAAAAACAAAATTTCAAGGCGTTTGTGTTTTCTCAAAAAAAAAAAAAAAAGAACATTACTATTGGAAGTATGAAGAATGCTTTTGGAATTGCTATTTGCTTATGAATTTGAGATACTATAATTGAACAAGCATCTTACTTTTGTAGAGAGACATCATTTAAACAGGAAAATAATCCAAAGGAAATGACACAAAAATATAAAATGCAGTATGGTGCTGATTTTTTTTTAACTAATATCACATGAAGTATTATCATAAATTTTATAAGACAAATAGACAAATAAATTCTTTTTATTTCATTTCTATTCTTGTTTTCTTTGGAAATTGTTAGGTGTACTACAAATTAGGATTTTGTACTTAAACTCTACATGGTATCATTATTTGTTCGTGGCTATCATCAGCAGTAACGAAATTGTCTTCTACACATATTCACTCATATGTGTGGTACTGCCTATTATGCCACTACTCATACAAAGTATCAGTATACATTGACCAAAGTTAGCTATATACATGCTCAGTATTTCCAATGTCTTCTGAATAAACTGCTCATCACGTACACTGTATAAAGCACGGACTGAACAGCAGGCTCTGAAAGCCTATTTTGGATGTTGCTTAGTTCTATACTAGTTTATTTCAGGTACTGCTTTCACTATTTATGACTGGCATGCATTGGAAGTACAAACCTCCATTAAATGTGAGAGTGATGACGCCTACCTATTTGTAAATGCTTTAAAAATTAAATGCACAGGATTAAATGAAGAATACTTAGCTAAGTACAGTGAGTGCTTCGTGCTCGATTGGTACAGACCAGGTACTTCAATTTTTTTCTCTAGCTTGGCAAACATCAACTCGGGTATTGACTTACTCATGAATGGTGTCTTGATATTTCATCACAGCAATCAACATGAATTGAAATGGCCACAGGAACAAATCCTCCCACTTAGAGACAAAATCTATAGAAAATGCGCATTTTGCTCATGTATATTTCTACTATTAAACTTCAGTCTGTTAAAAATTTAACATATTGTAATAACCTTTACTTTCTCATGTCAAATAAAAGGAGACATTTTTAGATATCTCAAGTTAGATTGAATAGTATTCTAATAAAGTTTCTTTTCTTTTACTTAGTAGTAAGAACCTAGCAAATTCTACTTGTCTTCTGTGATTCTAGATAGCCAGAAAGGAAAACCGACATATATATACAGAAGAAAAGCAGACACACAGATAGAGATGAGAGAGATGAGAAAAAGAGAAAAATGTCAACTATACTAATTACCTATGGTTATTTAAAGGAACCACTCAGGTCCAATTCAATTTGATGTCTCTAAAGCATTTATCATTCCTTATATATTAAAATAAGTATTACAAAAGTAATCAATAAATGAAATTAATGGATCCACAAGTAAAGAAAATGCTGTAGCTAATATTCATTTTAAAAAATTGAAGTCCATATTCTTTCTGGTACAAACCACATTTCCCCTTAGTCTGCTTTCCAGCGTCATAAGAACCTTCCTGTTTATTTCACACTAATGTGTATAAATTATTTACTTTGTAAGAGGCATTCCTATTGGGAAACTAGTCTTTCTGTTAGCAATTATTTCATGAGTAATATTAACTGAAATATAGAATAACTTTGACATTTTAAGAAAGATAGTCACTTTCCTGGTTCAGTATCTTTTATATGATATAGAAATTCAAGATAGTGTTATACTATAATTTATATTTTCAAACATTATTAGCTAGACATTTCTTTTTCTACAGGAGAATACACTACTGCTACAGCTTAACAGATAGACAGGAGTTGTAGTATTGTAGTTAATGTTTAGAGAAGCTTTTAGATTTTTTTGCTGTGATTTATTATCTAAAAATTAAACTGTAAAGATGTCACAACACATCATATACAAACTTTGCTGACTGTATATTACATTATAAACTATATTCCGTGTATTACCTTGGTCTCCTTAACTATCAAACCCCCGTAAATGGGCCAGTTTTGTGCTGTGTATTCATATAAAGAGATCCAGTAGTAAAATGTGCCTAAAAGGCTTGTATAAATCATAGAGCAACACTTCCCCATGACCGTTTTAAGTCTCTTCAAGTAATGATCCAAGGCTATAGGAAGTGTGCATACTAGAAAAGTATTCCATTTGTTTCTGTTGACAATAGGTTTTAAAACAGAGTTGTCTCACTACCCAGAAGGCTCTTATGGTAAAATATAGAAAGAGTTATTTGTCTAAACCCTATTATACAAATAAGGATTTATGTAAGTTCATCCTTAAATATAAATTTTAATGTGAACATACATTTATTGTTCTATGATGAATATAAAGTTCCTTTTGTTTGCAATATATCTAAATATACAGACATAAACATTTTGACATGTAGGTGGATGCATGTTTTAGTGAAGTTTCAATATGATTTGAAAACTCCCTAAGGCCATACACTCCAAAGCAGCAAAATGTATTTTAGAATCATCACTAACTGAGCAAGAAGCTGCATGCCCTTACTTTAAATGTGATCTTTCATCGGAAGAAATATACAGGAGTATACCTTACACATACATAAATACTGTTGATATCCTGAAGACTAATATTTAAGCAATCTAATTAGCAAATCTTTATTAATAAATTTTGATTGATGTGAAATTTCTTTTTATTTTATATAAAACAGCATTAAAATCTCTTCATTATGTTACACTGGAAAGAATCTTAGTTGTCTCTGAAAAAATCATTAGTGAATATCTCACAGTGATTGAAATAATTAAAACATCAAAATTAATATGAAGTTATAACAAATGTACTGAAAATAAACTTTAACAAGAGTAATCCATGCACAGTACCTTATATTTCTTTTTAATGTATGACTGTAAAGAAGTTCATAATTATTTGGCATCTACAAGAACACACAGATGCAAATCCAGAGCAGCTGAATCTGTCTTAGCGATTATAGCATATGTAAAAATAATCTATTTTGACACTACAATCAAAGCTAAAAATAAACCAACATGGATAAGAAATATAAAATCTGTATCAAGTTTTTCATCTAAAATTGTTTTCCAAATGTTATAATATAAATGATAGCATAATGTTCTTAAATATGAAGCTGGTACATGCCAAATTTTCCTTGTTAGTCAAACCCAAATTAGGTAAGGCTAGGAAACTTTCCATAAAATCAGAACCTAGTGAGTAGAATCAAGTTCCTATATTAAGAAGCTTCAAGGTCACTATAAATTATGAGCGTAATATAGAAATGATTTTGTTGTCTGGGATCATCACGGGCATTGCACTTTCTCTGATATGTTATCAGTGGTCTATTCCACTGTGCAAACAGCATTGGCAGTCCTGATAGACTTATGTATATGACTTTCCACTCAGTAAGCACTGGAGGACATCACTCACCTTGTTCAAGTGGTTGACTTTTAGTTGAAGTAGTTTTCATCTTGAGTGCCTCCCTAACAGACATGTCACAGCAGGAGCCTTTGTTAGTGTCTTGGTCACTGTCCGCCTGATCGCTGTCCCCGTGCCCACTGTCTCTCAGGCTGGCTCTTTCTGGGTCCTTAAACGTGGAGCTACTGAAATACATATGAAGAAAAAGAGGAGAGAGTGTTGTCTCTACCAGTTTAAACCTGGAGTGTAGTCTCTTGCAAAGCAATTTTGACACGAATGCAAATGGGGAAGCCGAGAAAGTTATTTAATAGGCCTTACCTTTGAACAAACTGCTGCCTGCTGCCCATGTAATTGGGCTCTGCGGGAAAATTGTCTGTCTGTGAAAGAGAAGGAAAAAAAATACGTATAGTTGTACACTGGACAAATCTCCTGCAGAGCAACAAGATTTCCTAGTGGAAAAATGATTAATAATTCAAAAATTCTCTTAATCTTCAGATTTGTACATTTTAATTAAATTGGAAATTGCTGACATGTAATTATGTTCTCAGAACAATTAAATGATTCCGGTCCACAAATTACCTGTTAAAGTAAACAATGAACCTGTCAAAACTGGCATTATCCATTAGTACCCGGATGGATAACGCTATCAGTGTTGTTCCTTTACACAGATATTAAGATTGAATTTGTGGGAGGAGTGGGAAAAATGACTTAATTTCTTCATATTAAAAGTGTGCATTATTTAAAAACACTCATTTTTATACATAATTGCATCATCTGCTGGGATTCTATGCCCTTCCTCATGTAATATCATGTAAAGTCATCTACTCCATTAAAAGATAGAAGGCCTTTCCTCTAAATTTACTAGGAATGGACAGATACACGCGAGTCATAAATGACTGGATTCACTTTTAATACATTCTAAACTACATTCTAACTATAAAAACTACTATCAAGCCACCTAATTGAAGTGGGTATTACTTTCTGGGGCTTTAAACAGGGCAAAATAAAAATCCTTAAAAGTTACTTAAGTATTAAGAGTAAAGACATTGAAAAGCTAGCCTTGTCGTTTTTACTGCTTCCAAACTGACATGGAGTTCTGCCAACAAGAACTGAATTCTCCTTGTATCATGGAACAGAGTCTTTTGGGAGAAATAGACTGGATCTTTCATAGATCCCCCTATACTGTACATTCACACACGTTACTTCTTCGTGCAGCTGACTCGGTGACAATGCTTCTCTTGTTTTCTGCATTTCTTCATATCACGCTATGCGCTGGAGCAGCAATGGGGTAGTACAAAACCATTGAGCGTACAAGTATCAGACACGCGGAGCATGTAACCCATGGAACAAGTGGGCCAAGGTAAGGCTTATTGCAGTGAAATATGTGCTTTCTTTATAAATAAGGTTAATTTAAAACAGAATTTATTTGTTTATGTTTTTGCTTTTGATGTAATAATTACATTTATTTGGCTTTGTGAAGTGTTGCTGAAGAAAACAAAAATGAGTTCAGGAAAATATTGAAAATATTTTAAAATACCGAAATCTATTGAAAATATATTGAAAAGTAAATTGAAAATATACTGAATAATGATGAAAATGTTTTACAAATTTCCTAGTCTAATACAAGTATGAGTTGATATAAATATACAGTTTTCTTAATCTGTAACCTTTATTCTTTCTTTTTTTTTTTTGTAGATGCAGTGACCTTTATCAAGCCACATGCAAGGTTAGCTGAACAATATGAATTCAATTTTTAACCAAATTGTGTTAAACAGTTGGTAGCCTATATTTTCATCATCCTATACCTGAGTTGGATTCAGTGAAGCATGGCCATGTACCTCAACTTGAATTAGGTGAAGCTTCTTCTTTCTACTCCCACAATGACAAACTAACCACTCCAAATATATCTTTGACTCCCACTAAAATGAATATTGCCAAACTAAATAGATGTCACAATGTTATAAAAGTCCTTGCTAATTCTAAGAGCATCTACAAACTTCGAAATTCTACAAACTTGATAAAATGTATCTTGTCATTCATGATGGTGAAAAATCTGTATCAAGTTTTTTATTATTGCTAGGAAAGAGTCAAATATAAATATTTTTTACAAGTTCATAAAAAGAGTACAGTGTGCTAACAAGAAAATAAAGGAGTAAATGAAATTTGGAAGATTGTTAGAAGATATTAGCATCACTGTAAAAAGTGTTATGCTTCCAATGGTATTAATTATGTGAAGCTTCTTGACTGTTCTGTTCTGTGAGGCATATGAGAAGGACTGAAGAAACTTTTCTCTTCTCATCCTAAGAACAGTTTCTGGAGATTAATGGATATTTGTAAAGTACATTTTCCCTTTGAATAAAGGATTATAAAAATGTGTGTTCCTAAATACATGCATTCATAATTGTGAATTGCTACCTACATTTGTTTAGAGGAAGGTAGAAAAACAACAGGAAGGAAGAGAAAAAGTTATTTGGCAAGAACAGGAAGTTAAAGGCAGAGGGTCAAGCTCGAGAGAAATACAGAAAAAAGAAAAACAGAAACAAAAATATCTATGAAAGAGAAGGATAGAGGGACTATAAAGAAACACAAGACAAAGAATGTATGGTTGATTATCCCAGAGCTTCAAAAACTGCAAATATAAATGCTTATGATTTTATCAGTAACACAGTGTCAAAGTTTAAGGATAATGTCTGTACTTAGTGATTAAAGTTGCTTGGAAACAAGAGACTGTGTACTTTCTGTGTAGTTAGTGCAAAGAAGTCATTTGGCTTTTTACAAATACACAACTAATTCACTCTAAAAAGTATACAGTTTTAACGTAGACAGCAAAATTGTGATTATCTGTGCTCAGGGATGTCTAAAATTTCATTCAATATTATCCAGCTATAAAAAAGTGTCATGGAAAAGAAAAAATATGTAAAAGAAATTAAGAAGTATCGGTATCATGTATTAAACTTAGCTATAGAAGGGATTCCAAATAATTTAAAGGACTGTTCTTTAAAATTTGAATTTTATTTTGTACCTGGCTGATGCTTAAGTTGTAAATCTTGGAAGAGAACAAAATATGGGTCCAGACCATTACAACACATGAGCTTTCTGCAAAGTATATATTTTCTCATAACAAAATTGATCTGAACTAACACGGACTGAATGTGATTTGCTCTTTTTTTTATTTGGTTTGGTTATGTTATTTGTTAGAGACAATAAACATTTAGAAATTCTTTCTTTTTGGCACAAGCAAACATACCAACAACAGATAAGCAGGCAAACACCTAAGCTGATTAAGTTTTACAGAATATAATATTCTTCTTTGATAATATTTGTTCTTTAGCTTTTCGCCAATACTCACCAAAGCACACTGCATTAGCAAATCATGTTCACAAATGTATTTATATCATCAACAATAAACAGTAAGCTATTCCCAAGATAGACTACTTTCTGAGATATGCTTATCCTGGTATCATTATAAAGCTCAAACCATAAGTTAAAAACAAAACACATTACTGAGAAGAGTAAAATATGTATACAGTAAGACTAAATCATGTTGACTAAAATGAGTAAAGCCCTATTTGTGAAATAAATATGTTATGCCATTTACACGCACCTTAGGTGTGTACATTAGATCAATCATGAAAGTAGGGAGACAAGAGTTTATGTTATCAAAATAGAATAAATGGATATTCTGAAAATGTCAAACTATCTACATCAACTCTAGAAATTTGCAGTAAATGTGAAATAAATTGTTTAACTGCATTAATTGAGCAATCATAAAACATAATATATTATCAAATTAATAATAATCTTATGAGTATATGAATTAACAAGTATGTAATTGTATCATAATATACATTTACAAAATTATCAATGTGTTGCAATAAAATAATGAAATAAATATATGCTCTATTCTTAATGTGTATATAATATATGGATATACTATATATTATACATAGACATATAAAATGGTGACAGCTTCCAAGGTTTTCTCAGGCAAGAAGAATTCGATTTCACATCTCCCCTTTGGCACTGGACTAGAAGGCCTACCAAGTTCAGTAAGGCACAGGAAATGAGTAAATGACATACAACTTATAAATGGATAAAATGCAATGATCTAAATTCCAAATCTACATGGACAAATGTGCAAACATCTACAACAGGAACCCTTCTCATGTGTTTACATACATTATGCATATGAATGTTTTGCCTAAGTGTATGTATGTACACTATTTGCATACCTGGTACCTATAGAAGTCAAAGGAGAGCATTGTGTTCCCTGAAACTAGAGTTACAGATGGTTAATGAGTCATGACACGGGTGTTAGGTACCAAGTTTGGGTACTCTGTACTAGCCACTAGTTTAGGGAGCAAATATGGAGACAAAGTGTGGGACAGGAACTGAAGGAGGGGCCGTCCAGAGACTGCTCCTCCTGGGTATCCATCCCATGTGCAATCACCAAAGGCAGGTGCTAATGTGGATGCCAGGAAGTGCATGCTAACAGGAGCCTGATACAACTGTGTCCTTAGGAGTCTATCAGAGCCTGACATATACAGAGGGGGATGCTCACAGCTAACCATTGAACTGATCATGGGGTTCCCATTGGAGGAGTGAAGACTGTAGGAGCTGAAAGGGTTTGTGGCCCCATGAGGAGAGCAACAATATCTACCAACCAGAGCTCCCAGGGTCTAAACCACCAGCCTTGGAGCACTTAGGGAGGGATCCATGGCTCCAGGTGTATATGTAAGGCAGGGAGGATGGCCCTGTCGGGTATAGGTGGGAGAAGAGATCCTTAGTCCCATGAAGGCTGGATGCCCTAGTGGGTGGGAAATCCAGGGTGGGGAGGTTACATTTTATAAGGTTCTTATTAAAGTCTATAAAACCTGTCACCTCAGGCACTATTTTTATTATTTTATTTTTGTCCCAATATCAGTTTTATTTTCCATGTACATTAAAACTATGAAATTCTTTTTTCCATTTTCAAGTATTGTTTTTTATAAGTCGATGAAGGTTGAATTTTTGTATAACCTATGATCTGATATAAGTATGTACTAGTGATGTGAACTTATCCTCTGATCTGAAGGATGGAATTAGGTTCACAGGTCTTCCATATGGTAAAGAAAAGAGGGAGGTCATTAATAAATACAGTACTTTCCAATCCTTGTCACCTATGTCACATCAAGAGGTTCTTAGACACGATTGGACTCCCTGGGCTGTCAAAGTTATCCCCTTCTAAAAGGCTAAGTCACAGTGAGTGATACAGTAGCTAATGAAGCATGGAAAATATTGTTTTATATTTAATCGCCAGGGTGTGATTAAAATAATCACAGATTTCATTCCAGCAACATTTACTTAAGTTGTGTGCATGATGGTAAAAAGCTTTCTATAGAATCCAGCTTGCCAGAGCTCACATAATCTCCCTTTCTTTTGCAGAGGTGTATGTGAAGACAAGTATCCTGATAGTTTTTAAACATTGACTACAAGCTATAGTCTAATGGTGGGGTCTTTATTTTTCTCATCCTACAAGTATTTTACTGGATATGAGACTAATTTAAAATTTTATATACATTTCATTATTGTTTTATTAATATTATTACTATTATTATTATTATCATCCAATATTGCTGTGTTACAAACAGGATTTAAAATTCTCAAAAGTTAACACTGGAAATTTTGAGTCATGCATTCTAGACAGTATTATCCTGAATCTACTGTCAAACTTGCAAATTATTTTGACAATATTCTCCATGTACAACAAACAACAAATGATGATCATTTACGTAAACAGACTTTTGAATCTTTACAACCATATGTTATTAAATTATTTCCAAAAATAGAAACAACTTCATATGGCGTTTTTCACCTGGAACAATGCACTCTTTCCTAAGATGGCGGCATTTCACGTTCAGCCATATCTGTTTCCCACATTAAGATGGGCGCTGCCCATTCACCGGGACTTGAGGTGAGTTATCTTCGAGCTGTTAAATTTTCTGATATTGTTAAATCAATCTTTATGACTCACACTTGTGTTCTACTCAAATGAATATAGACTTTTCCTCATAGATTTTAGTATTTGACTCAGTATCCTTTTAAAAGACAAATGAGGAAGCACTCTGCACTGAGGATACTTACTTAATAATGTGCAATTGTATAATCATTTGCTATGGAGACAGAAATGGCCTCAGCAGACACTGTATTCAGATGATTATGCTTGATACGCTCCGGCTATTGTAACTTAGTTTTTACTTAGTATACTGTAATATGAATACTTGAAAGGGCACGCAGCTCTATGAATTCTTTAGCATCTGGAGTTCGATGCAATAAGCAGTATATATAGTAAGCGAGCTGTGAATCAACCTGATCTCTTCTTATTCTCTCTGGTCAGTACTACTAACCTTTAACACTGGACAGCTACTGATTTCTCCTCTGTTATAACTATATACTATAATCGGAATAAATGATTTTCTATTTGGGGAAACTAGTTTTATTAGTTCAACCATGTTTTAGTATATTTAGTTTTAGTATATATTTATCACTAAAATATGGTATTTCAGCATAGCAAGATAACTCAGGTAAAAATGCTGGCTATCACATGAGTTCTTAGAGAAAAAATAGGGAAAGAAGAGAATGCATTCCTGCCATTTGTCACCTTCTTACAACACAAACACAAACTTGTCTATGTGCATTTCACATACATCTAGCTTTTTATTTACCTGCATGACATCTAGGTTTACTCCTGTTTGGGAAGGAGCATTTCTATAAATATTCACATTCAAATTTTTGTGACAGTAGTATTAATCTTTGAGGGGAAAATCTGGAAGCAAATATTGTGACACATTAAAAAAAATTAGCTTCATAAGAATTTGCCATTTTCTCCAGAATAGCTATATATTTTATACCCTCAAAAAAGTGAAAGATAAATTTATTGCATATCCATGTTATTATTTCTGTTAAATTTTTGTTTAATAAAGTGGGCATGTAGTAATAACTAACGAGTCCCTTGTTGCTAATTAGAATGTGTACTTTTTCAAGGGAGTATAGGTCACTAGTGCAATATGATGAATGAATTGTCCAAATCCTTTTGTTATTCTGTCATTTAATTTTGAGAGTTCATTGTAATATAAAATATTCCCCAAAGGAGTGGACTATCTTTAAATCTTGCCAACTGTTACTAGCAAGACTAACAATTATAATTTAACAAAGTTTTTCCCCCCTTTGGATCTTGCTTTGTGGTTGTGTATGAAAGTTCTACCTAGTAACAACTGGCAAAGGTTTCCAATTTTTTTTCTAAACCTTTACACTTTATTGCTTTTCATATAGATCATGATTCATACATAGGGAGTGAGAGAAAGAGATTATAATTTATAAAGAGAATATGCTTAAAAGATAACTTATAAAGAGAATATTTACTCAAAATAATTAGTAATTGTATAATCATTCACTATGGTGTGTGTGTGTGTGTGTGTGTGTTTGTGTATGTGTGCACAGCACCCACAAACAGGCATGCAGGTGCATGTATACACTTGTGCAAGTGTGCATGTTTTTGTATAAACTGTGAAGTGTTGATCATAGTTCATTTCCACTGATTTTACTATTGAATTGATTTATCATTTTTGTCAAAAATCAATTTGCTATGTTTGTGCAGGCTGACTTCTTAGCAGTTTCTTTTGCTGCATTCATCTTTGTTTCCATTCTTAGAATAATGCTACAGTGTTCTGATTAGAACACCTTCTATGCAGCAGTGTAACTCCACATCAAGGCTTCTTTTTTTGAAGTTGTGTTTTTAGCTGATCTAGCTCAAGTGTGTTCCTGTATAAATTTTAAAAATGACCATGTTTGTATGTACAGGGCCTCTTTTTACAAATTGAATAGAATTGGGTTTTACTTATTGATTACTGGGAAAGACTGACACCTCGGCTGCCTTCTGTGTTCTGATCCATACACAGGAGATGACTGCCCATTTCCATCTCTGGATAAAGAAGAGGAAGGAAGTATTGAATGAAAATGAAAGTAGGTCTTTATGTTGTAAACATGATAAAGAAATCAACTTATTTCATAAACTAATTGTGGGTTGAGGAAGCACACAGCAAATATTTGTCCAAAAGTATCTGGCTCTCACACACTGTTAAATCCTACTACAGGTACAATCAAGTTAGTTTCTCAGGATTCAGACACAAAGAACAAAAATTTCTTGAATTGGGGACATGAGGTTGATTGTACACAGTGATGCCAGGAGTTTGAAAACAAAACAAGTTGGATGCTTCCTTTAATTCAAAGGCGCTGCTTTCCACATTTCTAACAAGCATTCTTTCTGCAGCAGACTAAACACCAGGGGATGTTAAGAGGGAAATAATTCATTTTAAGCCCTTTCAAACAGACTTTCCTTCTGATAGTTTTGCCTTCAACAGAATATATGGTTTGGTTCTTTCTACTTTGCTGAAGTAGGCAACAACATTTTAAGCCACTACTTATAAAGTTATATGACAGCACCTATGGCTTTGGAATTTCTAAAGTGCATGAAGAATGACAATAACTACATTTGTAGCTGGTTTTCAGAATAATACATTTTACACAAGTAGGGTATACTAGACATTTGTGTTTTCTTATAAAAGGAATAAAAACAATGGATACTCTTGCCATGTTGAGAAAAAAAAAACCTGTGTTCCTCCAGATTAAAGTAAGAAAACAGGAATTTCTATACCCTGAAAATAAAAATATTTTATCTAACGCCCCATGAGTATGACTTGGACTATTTCAAGTTCATATGGGCTATGTTGAAATGTTCTACAAATGTGAACTGTTCTATAAATGACACTGATAACTTTAATAAGTAAGGTGTCAGAATTTAATTATGCAATTTATAAATCTTTAAGGAAATCATCCTTGACAAGGGAAAAATTGAGATAATCAAAAGCTAAGTGCTGTTTTGTTATTTAATGACAGACACAATGTGAACAGTGCAACTTATTCCATGGATATGTTTGCTGCGTTGAGTTGTGAAATTCAGGGGCACTGATATGCCCCTAAACACTGGATATGCTTGTTCCTCTGCAGTCCTGTACTGTCTGCCATTAATGGATGTCTTATGAGAGAAGTAGAATCACATTTATCTTTTCTAGCCCTCCCATTTCCATTCAATGCACTCAGCCTCCAAAACTAATCTTTTTCTTTTTAAGTTGTTGCAAAGGTGGCACTGGAAGCTCAGAGTTCTTTCTTTTCTGCCTTTTGTTATCTCTCAGGCAGACTTTTTGTCTCCAGAGACTGGTTTCTTCCCTGCCTGCTTTCTCTCCATCTCTATAAAGAGTTCTAGAGGATGATTTCCTCTGGATGAGATATCTAAATTGGGTTCTCTACAACTGAACATTCAGGACTAAGAACTCAAACTTTATATGTGGCCAGTAGAAAGCCACTACAATTCTGAAAATGCTTCTTTCCTACACATCAGTGTGTGTAGACAGGAAGAGTAAAGTGAGGGAGGTAACCCAGTAATACTGCTTTACTTATCGCCGCTATGAATAGTGAATCTTCTGAGAGATGTGTTCCCTTATAATCAGAAGTTATTAATTTTCAGAAATTTGATAGAAAACATTTTTACTAACTAAATTATCGATACAACTCTGCTTTTAGAAGTCCAATTCCCCTAGGCATTGTGGAGATGCTGGGAAATCGTGTATCATTGAATTTGAACGTCTGTCTCTGGAATATTTTTGTACATTTGGCAGTGGTGGATTGGGAGTGCTCTGTCTTATGTTAGGATCTATGAAACAGTATTATTGGCTGTTTATTATTCACTCATCTCAATTGCCAGAATAGACACACTAGAGTTATTGTCCACAATCATTTTAAACAGAGAAACTCCTGCTAAGGGACTGCCACTGAGTTGCCTGTCATCTACCCAATTCATTTCCAAGCAGTGACACTTGGCATGGCTCCCCAGTTCTGTGCTGCCTCTCTCAGATCAGAATGGAAAATAATAAGCCATCTCAATATTTTTAGAAATAAGTTAATGAGAAATTAATGGAACTTGCCTTAAAGGGTTCTTTAAAATTACTATTATACACTAAGCAAATTAGGACTATTATCCCTAAAAAGTTTTTGGAGTGCTTGGGCTTTTATCTTTCTATACTTACACGTTAAATCATTTTAAATATATATATATATATATATATATATATATATATATATATATACATATATATATATATATTTCCCTTTGACGTGTAATATAAAAGGACTATAATAGGCATTTATTCCCAAATATCAAAATGCACTCATTAGGCTTAAACATATGATTACTTATCAACATTATACTGAGATAAATTGCCAAACAGGCAATTCTACGTACTTACCTTATAGATACAAGAGAAGTTTAAAATATTATTTTTAACCAATAATTTTACACAACAATAAATACAAAGGAGAGCCAATTTCATCAGTTCATTTTGTCATAGTAGTGAAGTTAAAAGTGCTAAGAATGTAATGAATCTTTATTAAATATATTTAAGTCATCTTATGACTCATAAAAAATCATCACTCAAAAGATAATGTCAATTATTGCTTTGATGTGAGTGCATTTCTTAAACAAGAGCAAAAAGTAAGAGGATTCTATTTTCTTTGTGACTTTGAATGACTAACTCATGTTATCACCATTATAGGTCAATTTAAACTCTTACTTATATATAAAAAAAGAGAGTGAGGGGATTCAATGTGCAATTGGTATATGGATTACTATTTTTAGTCCTTCTTCCCATAGACATGAGGAATTATTATTAATAAGTATAAATAAGTAAGCCAAGCCATCACTAGTCAATGCATTTTATCACTGCTAATAAACACTCAGGAGCACTCTCAAGTCCTCAGTGTACAGGCTTTAAAGGTCCCACATAAGATACAGAAGTTTGAATTTCCGAAATGTCAGTCCAAAAGTCAGATTCCGGTTTTAAAACAAAAGAGCCATTTAAAAGCCAATTGTGAAAACTGAGGATAAAATATACAAGTAATGGTGGACTTTTGTTCATAAAGGAATATGGCAAAGCAAGGAATATTTCCAGGTTTGAGCACACTGTTAAGTATTATCAGAATAGTTAGATCACTGGAGTATCATTTCTATGAAGCATAATAGTAAATATAAAATTCAATATGTATGATTCAAAGGAATAGTCTCCTTTTGTTCAGTCTTCATTTAGGGAATTAAAATCAAACAAAGGCCCTTTAATAACAATGTTGATGTTCTTAACTAAGGAACAAAAGTGTATTTTAGTATCTCGCCTCTTTCTCACAGTGTCACTTGAAAGTCAAGTCCTGAGAGTGAGTGTGTGTTACTTAGGTGATTTTAATTCTAAGAAATTTCTTCCGCTAAGGGAAGAACTTTCCTGATGTGATGACAGTCACTTAATGAAACAGTAGCTCACCTCCTTCAAATGCTAGCTTGGAATTGTAAGCATCTATTTTCACTTTTTTGGGAAACTGTTTGGAACTGATATGGCATACGTTCTTCACACACACATAACTAAAAACAAACAAACAAACAAAAACCTCAACACTGCTGAGTCATTACTGCCTTACATAAGTCTTTGGCCTATGGTTCTTTTCATACTTAAAAGAAAATTTTATTTTAATCTTGCCCTTTCAATATTTCTAATATACACATACACATTTCTAATATACACATAGCTACCTTTGTGTTTCAGGCCCAGAACTGAGAGTTATTAGAGGGAGACTTTATTAATCACATACCCTAAAAGTATTAATCATCTAACCTTTAGAGGAAAACATCTCTTAGATATATCTCAATGTTTCACGACAAGAAATGGTAAAACATTTACCATTTCTTTCTGTACTGGTAAGAAATGCTTTTATTTGAACTATTTTTAATTAGGTTATAGCCTAGAAAAACAAAAATAAGTCACTTTTTTTTCTCTGTAGCACATTGATCATAGTGTGTACATTTGAAAAGCACTTGAATGAAATAAAAAACTGCTCATATTTTTTAAAGTGGAGCCCAGTGTTAGGTGATTTGTAGCATGTTTATGTTCAATTCCAAAGTACTTAAAACTGCACAAACAGTACCGCCCTGGGAACACCTGAAAATGAAATGCACTTAGACACACATGCGGCTTCCTGAAGTATATTACAAATTCCTCTGGAGAACTCTTAGGATAAGAGTAAGTAACTGAGTTTTCGTAATTTTTCCCCCAGTGACACTGCTCTCAGCTCTGGTACTTCAAAGAACTCAGTGTCTCATATCCGTGAAGTGTTATTTTGATGCTGTGCTACCTTCCCTGCTTGACAAGGCGATCATACTACTGTAAGGCAATCTGTCCCAGTCCAATATTTCCCTCTAACTTCACCTAAGGGGCCAATAGGAGCATGATCATTATTATTTTTTTGAAAGGGAAAATTAGTATCTGTGGACTACAAACAATATGAATCAAATTTATTTTGAGTCAAAATTTCTACTCATGTCATACGTGACACATGTGACTTTTATGTGTGCTGCGCTTGCTATTGTATTTCATTCATTCATATTTCTCCTTGTTATTTGTATCTTATGGACTTACGAGTCTTATTCAAGTAGTACTTGTTAATCAAGTATTCATTCTTTTCCAGCGCCAGGCTACACGGTATCCAATGGCTTTGCTCCTCAGGTGAATGCTTCGAATAAGCATAAATAAAAATGTGAATATGTATGAGACAGTTTGGTTAAGAATAAAAGAATCATAAAAATCCTGTGATTAATTAATATAAGAGGCACAGACTGCTTATGGAGTCTTTAAATTTGGAAATAGTTCTACTATACAAGGTTAAGCTAAAGAAAGAAACCAAGGCCCTATGTTCTACATGGGTCCTGACAAATGTTCAGTGTACAGCATGTAGATGATGTAAAGAATTTTCCTGAATTGATCTGAGGTACAGGAACTAAGGAATAATACTTTATAGCACCAACTACCCACACTGTGTGGTATTTTCATCAAATATGCTTTTCAACATAGTATAGTAAGTAGAATAAGAACAATGAATGTTATATCAAATGAACTTCCTGTATACATGTAGGTAAAACCTTCAGACTTCAATTTATATGTAAGGGAATGGGTATGGATGAATTCCATTGCAATTATATGCATTTGTATTTATTTTTAAATTTCATTTTTGAGTGAATGTGTATACTTATGTTTGTGCAAGTGTGTGTAAGTCTGTGGGTTGATGCCAAACTGCTAACCTAAATGTCTTCCTCAATAATTCTCAACTTTATATTTCCAGAGAAGTTCATTCACTGAACCTGGAGCTCCATGATTCAGCTAGATTTAACTGGGGAGCAATCACTAACAGAATTCCGTGTCAGTCTGAATAGCACTCAAATTTCAGGTATGCATTAAATGTCACACTTGGTATACTTCCTGGGTACTAGAGATCTGAACTCAGTCCACAGGCTTTGCAGTCAGCATTTTACACACTGAGCAATTTTCTAGCTCCTGTACAAATATTTATGATATTAATTGTTTTATAATTATTTTTACATGTCATGAACTGAAGACTCACTATACTTCCCTGTTTAAAAAGGAAAAAAATAGTGTATAAAGAAAACATACATCCTTTCACTTCAAAATTTAATTTGTTAATTTTAGAAACAGAAAATATCTAGAATCCAAATTTAACACTGTATTCTAAAAAAAAAAAAAAGCAATTTCTTAAGGTGTCTATCTAAAACCAAAACAAAGTGCAAAACATAACTTAGAGAATGTAAAATGACAACTTGAAATGCAATAAATTATTTTAGTAAAATTAATTCAGTCATCATAAATGTTCTGAAATAAAATTCTTATATGATATATATTATTGATTCTTTCTTATATGGTGCTAGGATTTGGAAACTGGAAAATCAGTTTTTATATAAATTAATAATGTGTACATATTACTTTCTTGAGGTTTAGCTGCTCCAAAATGTTTTGTCATTTTGAAGAATAAGCAGAATATTATGTGTAAATATTTATTTAGTATCTAGTTAATATTAAACATGTGTTATACAATATGTGTGATCATATTTAATTTCAAATGCTATATCTACCATAGGAATAAAAAATGACATATTCTACAAGAAAACAGAAGCGTAAATAAAAAGCAAGAAAGCACTTATGGCTGACCTGAGGAACTGTGTCTTTCTTTTAACACAAGAATCATGGAAATAGACCTTCATTGTAAACAATCTGTCTATGGAGAGTAACTGATGAAACAAATTATACCCATTGACTGATCCAGAATTTTCCCATTTAGAGACAACATTAAACTGCATTATCAACAGTGAAAGATGTCTGTGCAATATTCAACGCTGTAAGAGAAACACAGTTTAATATAATGTGTTCAGATCATGTATTAAAAAAACAATTTATAAATATATAAATGATCAAATTAGAAATTAATACCTTCCCTAAATCCTTGCATTGGTCAAAAGTAAGGCCTAAAACTTCTTCATATTTTATGTATTTGGAGAAATAGCTATACATGTTTTTATCCCAGCAAAGATTGGTACTGTATCTCAATAATGAACATATTAATCTCTCAGCAGGGAAAATACCAATTCAAAACAAGCAGAATCAATAAAATATATAAAAATTATAATCTGCTTATACTTGAGTCATTTGGATTTTTGTAATTGAAAATAAATTGTAGGTTTATACAATGAAAGATTAGCAATGACCATGTCTGATTGGTAAATTATAGGTAATTAAAATATAAATGAAACATGTTCTATTTTCAGTCAACAATTATGTCAGGAGTCCTCATGATATCTAAAGTACAGTTTTGGTACTGTGTTTTAAGTATAATTTTTACAGTATGATTTTCACATGAAATTTGGTTGAAGGGGTTTAGTCAATTGTTTTTAAAGAAAGAAACTTGGAAACTGAAAACTGCCAACAATGGAAAATTATTTCATGGAGTTTGCATATCAGGGCTTTGTGACAGGTAACTTTTGTTCCCTAAAGAAACTTACTTTGGAAAGGAAACTTTCACAAAACTCAATCAAATCCTGGGCAGAGAAGAAGGACACAGTCCTGGAATCACTTGTAGGAGGTTCACTCCTTGAGGATGATTATAGAACCAAGTCCAATGACAGAGTAGCTGAAATCTAAGCATGCGGGACTGCTAGTAACAGTCTGAGCTATGTAGCTCTGGAAGCAGAAATTCTCAGCACAGTAGATGTATCATGCTACAAAAAGCTAGACCCTTAAATGTTATAAATGTATGTCTCATGCCCACTTCACAGTTCTCAATGTGTTTAGAAATCAATGATTCTTTTTTGTTTGTTTGTTTGTTTATTTGTTTAGTTTTTTAGTTTCTTAGAAGTATATTAGACATCTTTAGGGGAAAATTCACAACACAGTTTATATAATTTTCCCTAAAAGAAGTAAAATGCCAAATTTATATTCTCGATAGCCTACTTTTGCCTTACTTTTCTTCAAAATAGAGATTTTAGCTTGCCATTTACAGATTGAAAAATAAGGTTTTCCTCTCCCTGCAAGTGCATGTGTTGTTTCAAGTATAATCAGTTTATAAGCACTGTACATTTAATATAGAAAATCCAAAAAAATTGAAGCTCATTGTGTAATCTAATTAAGTTCAAGAATCCTGATACACATTTTCTTGAGGGGACAGAATAGCACAAACACAAAATGGAGCATGAGTACCACAGTGCATAATAGCTCAAGCTAAAAGCATAACAATAAGCTTGTTTTCCATTATTGCAGAACCAATAAATAAGCATAATGAAAATCATGACACATTATTACATTACTCTGCATTGCCTCTATTCATTTAAAAAACCCAGATGAGTGCATTTAAAATACTTCCACATGTCAAATGACAGTAAGCTTTGCAATTGAGAGGACGCTGAGAGGAATATTTTAAAGAGCAGATGCCTAGTCTTATGTGGCTTATATCAAGATTATGATAGGAGCACAAGATATGTGAGCAATAACTACTTCACACTAAAATGGTAGTAGCATGGCATCCAAACATTTATATCTTTCATTTGTACTGTGTTTTCTTGATATTATGCAGTCAATAAAATCCAAATTAAAAAGCTTTAGAAAAAGCTTCCATGTCAATTAGCCCTTGGATAGAATCCCCCGTTTCCTTGTGATTTAATATACTGGATTATATTAACAGCACAGGCTTGTAAATAAGGAATATCTGAATCCTATTAATTGGAATAGCCTGCCAAAACAATCAGCCTCTAACTTAACAAGTTTCTAAGTGTTTAGAAAAGCTGTGAAATAGGATTACAAGGTTAAACTGTGTACATCTGGCTAGCCACTATATAAATATTTCAGAAATGTGATCTCATGGGCTTGAAGAAACACCTGTCTAATCATGAGTCTTTTCCAAGATACATGAACTTCACTGAGCAGAGGAGTGCATGGATGTTGACAAGAAATCTTCATCAATTTGCATAATTCACTTCTTATGCTAGGCACATATATTTTTTTATCATGCTCCTCTCTTCTAAGTGAACATACAAAAATATTCTAAAATGTTTCTCTCCTATCATGTATGTTGACAAAAAGTGACAAAGGTGTGTAAAACACTCACAAAAACCTGAACTACAAAATAGGTACTCCATTCATTTTCATGGACTTTGGCATGCAATTTTAATATAGTTAGATATTTTAAGCATAAATTTGGGATGCCATGGAGGCTGAGAATAATTAATGAGAAGCAGAGGCCTGTCATAAAGTAGCAGTCACAACTCGGGCAGTGCTCCTAGTTTATAGAAACTTTAATGATGTAGAGAATCAGCTACTTTTCACCAGACTCAAGATTGAACAACTGTGCTGACTCTTTGTCAACTACACATCAGCCCATTAAGGTTGACTTTAGTTTAGTTTTTTTTTTTAAAGAATAATTAGATTAGAAATGTGTAGAGTAGAGCACTCACCAAATTATCTTATATGAAAACACCAGCGTTGGCTCTGTTGTCAAAAATGAAAGCTAAAGGTCATGGGCTCAAATTTCTAATGACATTTCCTGAGAGGAGATGAGTGAAATGGAAGCTAAAGATTGGATGTGCAATGCTTTCCTGCACCATGTTGATTGTACCTTAATTTCCTAACAAGATGATGGGTTATTGCAATTAACCAAGTGAAATGATACTCCACTTCCCAAACCAGCTTATTTCCAGAGGGACAGCGAACCAGTGGTCCTTTCCTTCTCCCATACTCTCAGCGTGTCATACTCCATCCTTCAGTTCTAAACCCAGACTACAATATCCCTCAATAATGGATATCTTCTTGGAAATTTCACTTCTGCAGTAGCATGATAAATATTTAACATAAACACCAAACTTAGGCATACTAAAACTCAAAGGGAAATTTCAAGTAAAAAACATAAGGAATGTTTGACTAAATTTAAAATGAACTTCCTTTTGTTACATGATAATTAAATACACCGATCTGTTTGCAAGATGCATAGCTTTAAACAGAACGCTTACTAAAAACCAAAATTGAATGAAACCTTTTAATTTTTAGGATGTGGCAGGTGAGAGGGAGTGTCTTCACTGTATCTTTTAGTGTAGATTCCTGCCAGAAGAATGAAACGGACTCGTATTGTAGCTTCCTTTTTATTTCTTTCATAATAAAATAAAATAAAACGTTTTTATTTTTAAAATATATACTTATTTCTGGAATTTAAAAGAATTGGAGAAATTGTTTATTTTAACTAATAATGCAAATTTTCTTGTCTCTTTAACTGTAATTTCAAAACTATATACATGAAACTATTTGATGCAATCACTTCATATTTATCTCCACACTGAAAAGCCAACTATGTCAATCCTAGATATAAGCATAATTCAGCTAATTTGCCAATAAATACCACCAAGTTTTGTCACCACATATTTTTGAATTTTAAGTAGAAAGCATTCCTTCAGGTATAAATATATAAGGAACTTTAATATATATATTTACACATAATTTCCACTGGAAAGTCACAGAAAAAAAAGATCAACATGGCAAAGATGAAAGTGTTTTTGAGAGTTCAGGATAAGGTCAAAGCAATGTTTCTTTACACCTATCACATTATTGTCTACTTTTTTCATGGTGGTAGGAATTGAAATCCAGGCTTTGGACACAGTAGGAATCTGCTGTACCATTGAAGGACATGTCCAAACATTGGCTTCTTAAGACAAAGTCTGATTATGTAATTCAACTTAGCCTACATCTTGTGTTCTGTTTGCCTATGTCTTCCAAGTAATAAGATCACAGGCGTGCTACTCATAAGAATTTTAAAAGTTACACTTCAAACATTTCAAAAAAGTTTTCACTGTTAAGTAGATGAAAAAATTTAAATTATAGGTCTTGTGAAATGATTCACAAATGCTTGAAAACTTGTGTTCTTGCAAAAATTTCAAGGCTCTTAACATCATTCAGAATTTGAAGATATAAAAATGCTTTGGTAATAGTCTTTTTAAAAGACCGTACACATATATGTAAAATGTCTCAAGGAGAAGACATAGAGGAGAGAAATGAATAACACATGGACAGTTCATAGTAGGCCCAGGTCAGTAGTGTTTTATAGAACACCTACTTCAATGTCCTTCAAAGAAAGCTGCCATCTTGGGAGCTACCACATCTACCTTATCTGCATCCTCTGCATTCAGCTGTCATGTGCCTTTCTTCCAAAACACCAATGTGAAAATATGAAGAAATAGATAGACTTGAATCACAATGTTTATTATGAGTAGGGACATAACTGTCAGCAATGAGAGCTCACTATCTGTAGACTCATCTCATGCGGTATTTAATACTATTGAATTTAATCTTTCAGGAAGTGTGTGTGTGTATGTGTGTGTGTGTGTACTGCATAAAATGTAAATAAATTATAAACCATTAAAAATTATAATTTATGCTCCTTATTATATTATTTTTTTATTTTATAGCCTACATGCTCTGGTTAAGTAAATATACATGACATTTTTTCTTCATTCTTAGGGGTGGCACCCAGGACCTTGCATAGTACAAAACTATTCTACCTTCAAAATACTTCTCATCCCTCAATAAATGTTTAATATTATTTGAAAATTATATATTCTTGCAACTTTTATTCTGTTAAGCCCCTTTATCTTTAGATATGAATGAGCCTTACAGATAGATCTCAGATGAGTCTAAGTTTTAAAGTAGCATAAAGATCAACAATTTGATTTAATTTTAACAGTATTTTACTATTCATTCATTGGATTAATGATTACGAATCAGATACCTTAGGTTGTGACAATAAGTTAAATAACAGTAGGAAAATAGATAGCATTATATCCATCAAAATGCTTATTTTAGTATAGACAGAAAAATTACATTAGCACCTACAGAGTCAAAACAGATTCTGAATTTTGTGAAAAACTGTGTGATTTTATTTTTTATATATTTGATAATGGCAATGAAATTTTCTATCAATATTATCACATGACCAATAGCATACACAAATGAAGTAAGCCTTAAAACTATACCTCAACAAATAGAAATACATATTTATGGTTTAACCGATATTTCATCTTATTAAAAATTATTCAAGGAAGTATTTTCATGTAAGTGCCTCAAAATATAATCAAAATGATTGTGGCAAAATATTAATTTCTTAGAAATGGGTGAGACAGCTTTAGAAAATTTATATAACAACTGAGTGACGTAATTGTAATGCTGTGTAAATCACAGTAAAAATAAAAAGTATTTAAATAAATGACAATCAACACCACTGTCTCTTTGAATGCTACATACATATGTATGTGTATGTATGTAAACTATATATAGTATGAGCAATACTGAGAAAGCTTGATGCTAATAAAAACTGCAATCCTTGAACACATACTTTTCTCTATGAACTTGCAACGTATCAGCAAAAACACAGGAATTCTTACTGCTCTTATTTAAAACATACCCAGGATAAACTATAAAAGTAGAGATGTGGTACCTATCTTTAAGTATTCTACCTAGACTAACTGAATCTTAATATTATATAGCTGAAACAGTCCTCCAGATGTTTAACACTGCTGAAATTTGAAAGAATTGAAAGAAACTACTAACTGTGTGTAGATCGATTAGCTGTTCATCAAGAACAGCATTTATGCAGCACCACCACTCAACAGAAAATAAATGGACAGGAAGGAGAAGCTGTTAATTCTCGAGTCCTATTATTTATATTTTCCATTCTTTAAAAGCTTAGGCTTCAGGTAGCTTTGGAACCAAGCACAAGGTAAAATTATTTCTACAGCTTCTACTCACTTAGATACGCTTTTGTCCTGTTTCTCAAGGCAGCCTAATATTCTTACTGTTTTACTTCAAACTTAACTCAGGCCACAGAGGACAGTAATGGAAAATAGTATCTACTCCTTCGGTGAGTTGTTACATGTCAGTTTTTTGCCTACGGTAAAATTTAATGGCTGATTTGTGGATCTTTATTTCTGGAGATTTACTACAGAAACACTGACATAACCTTTACCCAGAGCAAACACTCATTCTAATAAGAATGAGACACCAAACCTAAAAACGCACAAGGAAGAGAAAAATCCTGGCAGGAATTAATCTACCATTTTCACACATCTGCCCAAGGGAGGTATTGTAATTGCAAAAATTTACTCTAAGACTGCTGAGACTCATAGTAATTATGTCTCTTTTTTTTTTAATAGAAATAGCCACAGGTGGTAACAAATTGGGTTTTGAGATGGGGAACTGGGCATGCATTCTAACCCAAATTACTGTGTAATAGTCTTCATTATATAAAAAAAAATATGAAAAGTCTATTGCTCAAAATCAGAAGAAAAAAATATTAAATGTATTCCTCACAGTTTTTTGTTTTCCACTACTTAGACATTTGGAATCAGGACGACATCTCAGAACAGGCCTCAGGTAATAACTTTTAAAAATTATACTGAGTGTTGGTTTGTTTAAAAGGATTGTTGTCTTCTTTCCAAACTTGTTATCATCTAGGAAAAAATAATAGTTTTCTACTGAAGGTCAAGACTTAAACACAGCTAATAATTACTAGCCATGATGTAGTGTCATAAAAGTGCAAGGTTAGAGATGTTTACATCAGCCTATGAATTGATACTGAACAGTTTGCTGTTTTCATATATATCTGTTCTCAACAATCTCAATTATTCTATGCAATTAACTCAGAGTAATAGCTACATATTATGTAGTAGTATTACTACATAATGTACATAATGTTGATATTACTCTGAGTTAATTCCATAGAATAATTTGACTGTTTTCTCTAATTACAGAGGAATTTCACATTTCCTATATGAAGTAAAATATCTATCTATCTATCTATCTATCTATCTATCTATCTATCTATCTATCTATTCCAAACTTGAATTCTTTCACAAAAGTCTTCTAATCACAGATTTTTGAAATAAGGTCAGATTACAATATGAAGACAGTTTACAAAAAATGGTGGCAGTTGTTATTACAACTTAAAGCTTTATAAAGACTCAAATAATAATAAAGCAAACACCCAAATATTTTGGCTTGACACTATGTGGTGATGACTTTCTTTGCAATCATTCAATCAGCTACAATGAAAATGATAATAAAGATTCAGAGTTGATTTCTCATTTTTCAGGTGAGTTATGATTCCTCTTATGTTTGTTGTTGGTACAAATTTCTTATCTTAGGCAAACTTTCCTGAAATACATGAAAAACTGCAAAATAAACTAGAAAGCAATGACAGTATGTTCAAAGGAAGAGAGGCTCAAGAAAAAAATCACTAAAATTTAGATCATATTTTATTCTATTTTTCACAATTTAACTATAAAAATCAAAGCAGCCCATTTAAAAAGTTGTCTGAAGATTTGAGTGATTAATAGTCATGAAAACATGAACCATTAAGTAATGTCAGGCTTGAGCTAGACCATAACTCCTTTAATAAAAGCTAGTTCACTTCTCTTCCAATACAAGGAAGTGAAAGTACATACATATTTTTAGTAAACTACTGATAAATTGATAGACAACTGTTTTCTTAAATATTCTAATTTCTTCTTGTTATCTTATGTTATATACTGAAATAAAAAACACTGTGTCACGTAGCTACATTTTTTTTTCTGTAAGAAGCTCAACTCTACATCCACCTTTTCTACTGCAGAAAAAAAAACACATGCAGAATATTCAATCATACAATAATCTTAGTGTAGGGTAATAAAAGAAGCTATTTGAAAAGTAAAGAGCTCTAGCAAAGGTATTTATATTGAGAACTACTAGTTAAACAACAAAGATATATCTTAAAGGTTGATAAACCTATAGTGTCAAGACTTGAAAATGAGTGAGAATATTTACCATGGAAAAGTAAATTTAGGAATTTGCTTACAACATAATCTAGATTTGGATTATAAGAATAAGAAAACTTGTAATCCTTTTAATCCCAGAATCCTTTTAAATGTAAAATAACAGTATGTTTCCATTTTGTACATGTATACAAAAAAGCAAAATTTAGGACACAATCAAACTTTAAATTGAGTTGAATTTCACTAGAAGATACTAAAATGTTATGCATTCATATGATTATTGAGAGATTATTAAGAAATACTATAGATGCATGTTTTATGTTTTATATAAGCTATGTTTTAGGCTATTATAAGAATATAAAATGAAAGAAGTATGTATAAAACATCATAATTATTAAGAGGATTTGGGTTATTCAGTCAGTTCTCAGGTTCAATTTTCTCTAAGTGTTAAAGTCTCTAGAATAGCACAGGGACATTTCTGAATGTAAAGTTAGCATCTATATATGTATAACATAATTTATAAGCATAAATCGTGTTTGCAAATAGCAGTAAATAGCCGCCAAAAATTTATAAATGTATATTGTCAAACTTGAAGTTCCTTTTAACAGCTTTGGCTTTTAAACCCTACAAAGACTGCTTTTAGCTGATAAAGGAGGTAAACAAGAAATTGTCATTTAAATGGTCCCTTTAATGTGTTTCAGTAATTAAAAATCAATAAACACATTACAAATTTAAAAAGAATTAAATGTTGCTTAGGCAAAGTATATTTTAGAACAAAGTAGGATCTTTGAAATTATATTATCTTTACCATGTCAATTTCATATAACATTAATATGGTTGATATGAATACTTCATTGAATTTGAATATAAAGAAAATAAGATAACATGGATATCAAAATATTTTAAAATGCTTGAATAAAATGCATTTCTAATATTATTTAAGTATTTTAATATATTCTATTCCTCTAATCAAACTAAAGTATATTTATGTAGATTGATTACATATAAAGTTTCATTTCTCCAACCTGTATTTATCATTTCATCACAAAGCTTGTTAATTTAAATAGTCTTTTATTGTCATGATTCATTTTCCCATAATTATACTGTTTAACTGCTTACTTTTTGAATAAATATATGCAATCTTGCCAGTTGTATTCAGCATAGTTATGCTAGATGCTTAATGAACCATAAGAACCATTTCACTACAATAAAACTGCCTGGAATAGATCCAGTTCAAGGCCTATATATACCAATAATCAGAATGTCACTATGACCAGAACAGACCAATAATTCTGTGTCACATGGATATCAACAGACTCTCTCAAGCACTGCCCAAAAACCAATTTCATCGTCCATCAGAATATATGTAAGTGAAACATGCCTCCTGTAAAACCACAACTTGCATTTATATATTGCTACGAGTTTTCCCTTTATACTACACCTTAAACATACTGAACTGATTCCTCTGCAGTAGCAATGAAGCAGGAGCATATTTCTGCTTAGTCACAGCGAGAATGTTGATGCCATTAAGGACTTCTTTATTATAGATGATTTATTTCCAGAGACCAAAGGATAGCAATACATCACTGTCAAAGCTAGCGGTTGCTGTAAAATACTGTATGCTGCCATTGAAGGGAATTCATGTCAAAGTCTCCTTTACTAAAGTAGGTTGACAATAGATTAGTGTAGGTCTGATGAACTTTGAAAGTGTCTTGTAAGTGGGTGGCAGAAGTCATTCTATCTTCAAAATGATAAGTAAAAAATGAACTGTAAGCTATTCTCTCACAATTATACATCATTGGTTGAAGGAATTTAATCCAAAGAAATCACTTCACTGATGCTTTACTAAAATATGACTTTAAGGTAATGCCCTGTGGGATTTATTAAACAGACGTATTACCTAGGGGAATACATTCTAGAGCAATGACTAATATAGTAATTAGTGAGTGCATTTGTAAGAATGTACCCACTATTGAGTGTATTGCAAGACTTCTCTGCATCAGGGAGTTAAGTTTCATTTCCTCACAGGCCTGAGCCCAGCTGTAGAAACTTCTTCCTCCTGATTCTTTCATCATCAACCTTACACCATATGTTTTTAATGTTTCCAGCCATCCCACCAGTCCCCAAAGCACCAAACATTTGCTTAACATTTGTTTTTATTTTCCTTAATCCATGTAAGGTCTACATTACAATGTTTAATATATTTTCAAAGGAAAATATGTTTTTCTTTAACAAATGACTTGCTTTGAATTGAAATTTGTAAAATGGGATGTTTGTGCTTGTATGTTTACGTACATATTTGGTACTGAAAATATTCACAGAAAAATATAAACATAGGTAAAGATATAGCTACATTTTTCAAAAAGTTTATTTCTTTATATTCTAATAAGCATAGGCAGAGTCAGCTTTACTGAATGCAAGTCAATTTCTATTAAGAAAATTCTATTTTAGAAATCTTAAGATATTTTTCTTAGCTTATACACCTATGCTTCTGTATGCTTCCCTGTTACACTATATTACATGAGCAGCACTCATGGTGTGAAATTTGAGATCTCATTCCTGACAATAGTGATGTCTCATACTACAGTAAGATACTGCACTTAAGAACAGCACTAAACATTCACCCCCAAATATTGGATGTCTTCTCATTAAATATGTAAACACCGTAACTTTTTAACTGAGATGACAGTTGGGGGTTATTTTAGGAGTAATTATTTTAAATTCACATATAGAGCTATTTCTAGGCACTATAAAGATGTGAATGATACAAATCTATTATAACACTGACTTTCCAGACATAACTGTCTGTGAATGAACAATGTAAGCAGTGGCAATTTTTTGTTTTAAGGAATATAAACTATTTTATAACTAAGTTTAAGAAGTTGAGGTAAGAATTTTAGGGCACTTTTCCCCCCTCTGATAACATGTAATTTTTTATAAGAAAAGATGCTGAGAATATAGTTTCAAAATCCTTGATGTGAATGAATACATCACTCTTTGTATTGAAATAATATAACTCTCCAATACAGGTGAAGTAAAATTTTAAAAAATGTATTGTTTCTATAATGCACAAGCCTAAAGAATTTTTGTATCAATGTGAGGATGATCAAGAAACACCTGGCTGTTATTTTGGAAATTTTATTCAATTTCAGAGAGGCTAGTGGGTACAGTTTGTAATTCATGAAGAGCTTGTTTGTCAGCTATACTAAAAATAAAATTATGTGAGTTCTAGGTTTATAGTATTTTTTCCTTTGTAGTCAAATACAGAAATGCTCACAAGGTTGCATTGGAGGTAATCCCCACAAAAGCACATTTAACTCACAATAATATTTGTATTTTAATAGGCACACTAAGAATAAATTTGGAACCTTAAAAATAAATGTATAATCTCCTCCAGAGAAATTTCAAACTCTCAATTCTCAGTTAGAATGTTGACTGTCAAATAATTTTAATCCATAATAAAATAAAAGTTTGATAGTGTATACTCATTACACTAAAGTAGAAATTAACCCTCCTATGTTTTGAATGCTCTTTGAGGAAATTAAAAAAAAAAAATGGAAAGGAAAGCGCAAAGTGCCATAGCATCATCCCTTTCCTGATCAATTCAACAGAATCCTCGTGAGTAAGGATTTTGTGAAGGAGGATGAGTGCATGAGACTAATCGCGTGGCATCTTCTTAGCATAAAACATGTACCAAAATACCTCCACAACGTGCAGTGAGTGACTCTAAAGCATATTGATACTCTGCATCTGTTGCTGAAATTAATTTATACGAGTATAAACTATGAACGATCATTTGAGGTCTTGGGAACTCATCTGAACAGATATCTAGAGTCAAGAAACTCCAGTGTTAGAAAAATGAGAATAAAGACACATTGTGGATAACACCGTTGTTAAAGGCTTTCAGCTTCCACCTTTTCTAAAATTCACTTAACTCTTTGTGCATGATAGCTTAACTCCTTTACAGTCCAATCTCACTCTCATGGGTGTCTTTTGCTCCAGGCACTTGCTACAACCTTATTTACTTGATTTATATTTAAAACAACATGCTTAACCTATATTTGGCAAGTTTATGTTATAAACCTTATGAACATATTTAAGAAGAATTTTAGTGCTTTTCATCAGAACTGCGGGCGAATACAGATATTTTAAAAAATAAACAAAAGATAATCAGGAAGCCCTATCATCAGGGCTTCCCAATATGTCTTCTCAATGAGGATTCATGGAGAACACCTGTTGAGAAGTTGCCTGAGATTTAACTTAATTTGTGGTTTTGCTTTGTTTTCTTGAGACAGGGGCTCATGTATCTCAGGCTGGCCACTCTTTTTAACCAAGAATGACTCTGAGGTGCTGACTGACCTGCCTTCCCTTCCCTACTTATATTACAAGTGTGAACTTGCTCTTACAAAGCCATAATTAACAGTTATTCTTCAGAATGAGTAAAGACTTCTACATTTATGTTCTATTTTACATCACCACACAAAATAATACACATGAAAATGTCTCCATGTGAAGAACCCTCTTCAAAATCTGTTACTATTCTTCAATACAACATCTATACCTTAAAATAAATAAAATATCACATTGTAATTTCGAAGTAGTAGTATAATTCCTGTGCAATTATAGATATACCAGTCACACATCTATTGTCTAAACATTTTATAGCCTGACTCACAGGTTTTAATAAAAATAAAATTTCTTTTCACAAATCTATGAATATATATATATATATATATATATATATATATATATATATATATATATCTGAGATGAAACAAAAACTTGAAGCATGAACCCCTTGGGCCCTGCGATCCAAACACTCCCACTTTTAACTTTAGCTGTAATGTGAGCCATACAGCCCCAAAGTTTCTATATTTCATATCTCCTTATTGTACATGGGTATTAACAACATAATTATGTAAATTTGTTTAACCCATTTATAAAGATATACTATGTACTTTCAAAACACTATGCAAGATACTGAAAAAATAAAGATAAACCAGAGCTACTAGCTGTTGATCCTATTGGATTTGGGGAATACAAGTCTACTTTAAGAAAGAGACATGAAATTAGTAGCACATTTACATTGTAGGCCGAAGGATGCAAATGCTGACAAATGAGTTTGATATAAGATTATAGAATTCCTACAGACTTCCTTCATTCCACTTGAGCACAATGTGTGTTGCAGCCCAATTGTTGAGAGAAAGAGAACAGGGGCAGCAACTGGCTAATTTATTATGGTTTTTATAATAAATATCAGAGAAATATGGTACATTTCCCAGGACATTAACTTATTGGATTCTATATCTCATCTTTTAAAGGACTGAAAGAAGATGAGGGAAAACTGTTAGCTGTTTAGGTTGAGAAATTTTAAAGACAGAAGTAACATAGGGAATTGAGACACTTTGGTAAAATTACAAACTTAAACCAAAGTCCATTTTGTACTTCAGTGGAATGGGTTACATATTTTGACATAAAAGAATACTCTTTGACTTACTGCTTGAACTATGGGAATTTGGGGTAGTCCGTGATTTTTCTTGGCTTGGGTTTCACTATTAGTGAGGACTCACCACTATGATTTACCACCAATGACCAGCTTCAATGGCAATACAGCTAACATAGTATAAGCATCACATCTTTCCAAAGTTTTGGGTATTTTATTCAAGAATGCTGTTCACTAGTCCAAGAAGATAGACGTGTTGAGAATTTTACTGCACCAACTTATTTTTATAATTTTTTAATGCTATAAACTAGATGAAAATTCAACTCACAACCCTTAAAGTAGATGATTAAGTGTTAGTCTTTTGTGACAACCTTATCAGTCGCATAAATATAGGACAGGTATACAAAATATCTGTAATTCCAAAATAACTACATCACATCTATAAACAAAGGTTTAATCATTATTCCCTCTGTAGAGATATTAGTGTTCTTAAATACCAGTTTCACACAAGTACAGGAAGACATTTCTTAGAAGCCAAGTTTTTATAGCTGAGAATTTCTTTCATGTTTCATATAAACTTTAAATCCATGATTACATGATTACTCATATACAGTGAGTACCCTAAAAATGGAATTTATACTTTAATAGTAAATCACATTGTACTTGACGAGCCTTGTTCACATGGACACTATGCTGCAGTAGAAAATGTTTTCTGCTTAGCATTAGGACATGGGTGGTTTATATTAGCAGGCCTATGGGTCTTCAACACTCCATCTGAACAATAGTAACTTCACTGAGACATGCTTGTCAAAGCATAATAATATGGGCAATGACTTTTCATTTACTTTAAACTAAACTCCCCACTCAAGTGTCAATTTTGATTATGTTCAGCTGCAAACTTCAATGCCTGCTCATTCAGAGGAATTTGTAACAACATGTGTTCTAAATATTATGATAACCACGAATTATATTTTTTCTGTGACATAACAGTAATGAATAAAAGAACAAGAAGGTGACTGGATCATCACAGCAGGGTCATATTTGAAGAATCAATGTCTGTGCTTTGGACAATGGTTTTGTTTTCACCTTATGTTTGATAATATGTGTAGATACCAAAATATATCCTGTTCAAAAAACAAATCATGTGGGATTCACTGCAATTTAATTCCCTGCCATCAATAGCATAAAACATGACCTTATGACACATCGGGTAGACGTTTCATCCCTTAGTGACTACATGAAGCTCACAGGAAAACCTGAAACTAATGAAATTCTTTTCAAAGATTTTTTTTTCTGGTCACTGTGCCTAACTTGCACAAAGCATATTAGAATGTGAGTCACACTTCCAAAGCTTCAGGTGAAAGTTTAGTTAAGGAATAAATGGTGCCTAGAATAAGTGCCTAGAACACTTTCAAAATATAAGAATCAGAGGGTAAAACTTGGTTCGAATTGATTCACAGCTTTTGAGTACTGACCTGGTGACTATTTCATCCCTAAAGAAGTTAGCTCCAATATGATAAATTTCATATCAACATAAAATGTTTTAATGGAATAAAACTCATTAAAGGAAATTAACTTTTTCCCTTTTGGTTCTACTCTGGGAATCCTGTTATGGAAAGAAATATAGTTCTGCAGATAGAATAAAGTTTAAATATTGACTATTGTTATCACTTCAAAATGTGTAAAAATAAATTTTAAAAATGCAACAGAGGTGTGGCATGTGTTTTAGCTATTTACACGGGAGGGATTCTGAATAGGAAATGGTGTGCACACAGGGTCAAAGATGTGAACCATCTTCAGTTAACTATTCCCCACCTCCACCCCCCGACACACACACATTGTTGCTGGCCATCTGGGTTTCCCTTATCCAAAGGTCTCAGGACAGCACCAGCAAGAGCTTTTATGTGAAGTCCCCTTTACTCTAAAAGTCTCCTACCTGAATTATGGACATCCGAGTGGCAGGGGTCTCGCTCGAATTAGTCCCTTGTCCGGTGAAGCTGGTGTGGCAGCCTGCGTGCCCCTGCGGGACAGTCAGGTTGTTGGAGGCTGGCTTAAGATACATCACCTCTGACCGGGGCGAGCTGAGGGGCAGGCGGGTTTGGTAGTCGAAGTACATAGGGGAGGTGGCCAGGGAGGGACTGCTCACCACATTCATGACGTTCATGGCGTTCCTCTCCTCCACCTCGCTCTGCACCAGCATGATATCGTTTTTGTTGATTTTCTTCTTCTTGCCCTTCCCCCCGCCAAGCTGAGGGTGGCTGTACTCAGCGATGCGGCAGTTGTAAGTGCGAATCTCCTTGTTTTCCCGTTTACACTTGACAGCGATGGTGATCATGGCCGCTAGGAGGATGATAGAAATCGTGCTCAGTGTCACTATGAGAGGCAGCGACATGTCCCAGTGGTGCTGCTCACCATTCACTCGCGGTACCCCTTCAGGCAGGGAACCGCTCACTGAGCGAATGATAAGTTTGGCCACGGCGGACAGGGTGGGCTTGCCATGATCGGTCACCTTCACCACAAGCTCCACCACGGGGGTCACATCCTCCCAGAAGGGGTGCAGCGTGCGGATCTCGCCGCTGGACGGATCGATCTCAAACAGGTGGTCATCGTTGCCATCCACGATCTCATAGGTGAGGCGCCCGCTCTCTCCAAAGTCGCTGTCCAGGGCGCGCACGGTGCTTACCAGGTACCCCAGGCCAGCGTTGCGCGGGACCTGCAGCTCGGCTGTGTCGTTCTGTAGAGTGGGAAGCACAATCACTGGAGCGTTGTCATTCACGTCTAACACTGTCACCCTCACCGTGGCGTTGCTCTCCAAGTGCGCTGGCGCCCCCGAGTCCTTAGCCAGCACCTTGAATTCAAAAGCCTTCGTCTGTTCATAGTTAAAGGAGCGCAGGGCATAGATGGCCCCGTTAGTGGGGTTCACGGACACATAGGTGTAAATGGACACGTCACCGATGTGTGAGGGGAGAATGGAGTATGACACTGTCCCATTTTGGCCCAGGTCGGGATCCTGGGCGAGCACTGACCCGAGGTATTCTCCTGGGATGTTGTTCTCATGGACTTGGAGCACGTACAGTCCTTTGGTGAACCGAGGCGGGTTGTCATTCTCATCCAGAATCTTGACAGCGAACGACTTGGTGGAGTTGAGTGGAGGGGAGCCCCCGTCCCGGGCCACAATTGTCACATTGTACTCGTCTTGTGTCTCTCGGTCCAGCGGACGGTCAGTCACCACGGTGTAGAAGTTATCATAGTTCTCTTCAAGCTTGAAGGGGACGGAACCGGGACCCCCGAGGCCACCTCCTCCTCCAGTTCCTCCTCCACCTAGAACCCGACACTGAAGCTGCCCATTCTTGCCTGAGTCCCGGTCAGTGACCCGAACTAGGGCGATGACTGTGCCAGGCGGGGCGGCCTCACTCAGCGCCCCCTGGCGCACGGAGACGAAACCAATGGACGGCGCGTTATCGTTGCGGTCGATAAGCTTGACTGTGACCTTGCAGTGGGCTGGGATGGGGTTAGGTCCTAGGTCTCTGGCCTGCACGTCGATCTCCAACATGCCGTTCTCCTCATAGTCCAGGTTGCCCTTAACGCGAATCAGGCCAGTTTTAGGATCAATGGAGAAGAGCTCCCGCACGCGGTCGGGCACATAGCTGCTGAAGGAGTAAAGGACTTCTCCGTTGGGACCTTCATCAGCATCGGTGGCGTTCAGATCAATGACCACGGTACCTAGTGGAGCGTTCTCGGGCAGCTCCACCAAGTATGATGGAGCCTCGAAGACTGGACTGTTGTCATTGGAATCGATCACCTTCACATTGATCTGCACGGTGGCGGAGCGTGGAGGCTCACCGCCATCCAGGGCTGTCAGCACCAGAGTGTGGTGGTTCTGCAGCTCGCGGTCCAACGCCTTTTGGATGACCAGCTCTGGGAACTTGGTGCCGTCGCCGCGGGACTTGACGTCCAGTGCAAAGAGGCCATGATCATCGCGGGTGAGCAGATAGGTGCGGAGTCCGTTCTCGCCAGCGTCTGGGTCGTGTGCGCTCGTAAGGGGGAAGCGGGTGCCGGGTGCCGCGTTCTCTGAGATGTCCATTTCTATCTGATCCGAAGGGAAAGAGGGAGCGTTGTCGTTGATGTCCTGGATCTCTACCTTGATCATGCAAATCTCTTTGTCGTTAGCGAACACCTCTAGGGATAGCTGGCACTTGGCATTGTGGCGGCATAAGGACTCACGGTCGATGCGCTGTTTGGTGTAGAGGAGCCCGCTGTCGGCGTCCACGTCCAGCAGATGCGGTGCGGAGTTCTCCAGCACCCGGTAGCTGCCGGACTTGCTCCTCCCGCTGCCGCTGCCGCGCTCAGCCGGCGGAAGCCCGGGCTGCAGTCTGGCATCCTTGCCGATGTTGCCTATCACCGTGCCGGCCCCTTGCTCCTCTGGCACTGAGTAGTTGAGGTTTTTGAGTGTCAGGGCAGGGGCCCACAAAAGAAAGCAGCAACAGATGGAAAGGTACATCCCCGACCGGTGGGGTGGGAACGGGAGCAGCCGGACTGGAGGTGCTAGCTTGTGGGTGCGCGCCAGTCTGGAACCGGGGCGGAGCGTAAGAGCTCGGAGCGAGCCGCGAGTCTGAGAGTCCTTCCTTCCCTCCGCACCCGGGCTGCGGCACCAGGCAGTCTCTCCTGATTCCGCTCAAGTTCCCCGAACCTGTTGATCTACAGCATTCGTACTGGGAGAGATGCAGCCGCGCAGCGAAGCTGCAGCAGCTCGGAGCAAGGCGGCGACTCCCTGCGGCTGAGGGCAAGCCCAAGGCTTTGTCTCTCCCGCCTGGACTTCAGGAGGTTCAAACTTGCGTGATGGAGGCTGGCGATAAAAAGGAAATCGAGTCTGGAAGCGATGATAATGAGCTGAAGAATTGGTGGGTTTTCCTCACTCCCGCTAGGCGCTGCAAAATCCACTCCCTCCGGCAGCCTACAGAAATACTCTTCAAATCGAGTGGGGGAGGGCTTCAGGAGGTGTGTCTCCAGGCAGATCAGAAAGTGGAATCCTTTAGTTACTCGTATTCGGGTGCTGAGATTGATGGGAATGAGTAGGGACGAAGAAAGAGTCACAGATACATATGTATATTTGAGGCTGCCCTGGCGCACGGAGAAATGTCTGCTCGTTGTGCAGGATGGTCGGCTTTCAGGCGGTGTATTGCTGCATTTAAAGATCTAATCTTGCATTGCTGGCTTAGGCAGCGGCGGCGGCAGCGGACAGCATTTCTGAGCCAAGTATTTTTTTTCTCTCTCTCTCTCTTCTTTTTCTCTCTTCTTTCCGAGCAGCCAGAGGGAGAGGAGGAAATGCAGTGGGAAAAAAAAAGTGTCCCGATTTGTAGTTTCCTCCCCCTACCAAGCTCCTCCCTCTCTTCCTCGGAGAAGGTTCTCCCCAAAATCAAGAAAGCCACAGCCTGATCAGCATTTGCGCCGAGAGCCTATTGGGAGGAGAAAAATAGAGAGATATATCTCCGCCTCTGTTCGTAGAACACTCTGGTGTCTCTACGCCAAGCCGGGAGCCGCCACTACCATCCCATCCTCTTCCTGCAAGCAAAGACTCCTCTCCCTGCAGTTTAATTCCAGTTTGCTTCTCTTGCCAGGCGAAAGGAAATCAACAGGCAACTCATGGTTAGACGTGCAGATTTGAAGGGGGAGGGGGAGGAGGAGGGGGAGGGCAGACTAGAAAGGAGGAGGGAGCTACCCTCCCAGTCTTCGGGCGCGCGCGCGCGCACACACACACACACACACACACACACACACACACACACACACTCGCCCTGTCTCTCGCTAGAAGGGAAACAGTCTCTGCATTCACAGGGCTGGGCTGTCAAGTGGCTCTCTTTTCTTTCTATTCAGCACCTCCTTCCAGTGGCCCAGCCTCCCAGTTCTTTTCATCTAGAAAGGAAAACCTTGGCGAGGAACAAGAGTAGTGACTATTTGAAGAGAAAACAGTGTAGGCTTTTCCCCCTTAGTATTAGTATTAGTATTAGTATTATTTTAAATTGGAGGAGTAGGGTGAATGGAATACATCAAGGCTTGGCGTGATGCATTCTGCAGTCTGGCTCTCACAGTCTCTGGTCGACTTGGGAAAGGCAGAGAGAGGGTGAGGTGCTGCAGCCACCGCGGTACTGCCAGGGCGCCCACCCGGGGGAAACTACCTCTACCTCCGAGGGGAGGTTAGGCTCGGGTTGATCTATACATTATTTCCGCTTCTCCAGGCGCCTCGGTATATGGGAATGACACATCCAGAAATGCAGGTGTTCTGATCTGCGGGATGAGTCAGAAGCAGCGGAACGAATCGTATTCACTCTCCCCTTACGGTCCTCCCTTCACAGACATTAGTTGAGGCTTCTTCTTACGGCTTTCTCTGACTCACTCAATAGGAAAAACAAAAAAACAAAACAAAACAAAAAAAAAAGCCGGAATCACGTCGGAGGGTGGGGGAAGAAAACGATAAAAAGAGCGTGGGGGGAGGAAGGCAAAGCTGAATCCAGGAGCACTTTTACTCTACCTCTTTCGGCCGGAGTCCGAGGCTCTGCAAAACAAGGCGTCTGCTTTGCTTACGGAATTTATTTGTTTTAAAAAAAAATCTTTCCACTTGGCTAGGCGTGAGATGCCCCCAAATCTCTCAGTTTTAGGGGTGGGGGCACGTTTCCAGTAATGATTCACAGCTTAGCCCAGGATCATAGTTCAAGATTTTCCTCCCAATGATCTCTTTTCACAAAGTCCAGCATCGGTGTGCATAGCTAATTGTGCAGTCTGTTGTGGAGGGTTTTTTTTTAATTTCTCCTTTTTTTTTTTTTCCTGTCACGAGTGGTCTCTTTCAGTCTGGTGCGGTGCCTGTCAGGATCACCCCAAAGCCTGAGAAAAACGTGCAGGTTTCAAACCGAATAAATCCATCTCCGCCAGCCAAGACGCGGAGGAAATGGAAGGTGAAAATTCAATTCAACAGTTGGAGTAGCGTCTCCGAGCCGCCCTCCTCCGCTGCGGCAGCCGCCGGGCTCGCAGTCCGGATTCTCTCCCCAGCGTCTCTTGCTGATTGACTCTATTCACCTCACGCCGCCGCTTAAACATTGATACTGATTCTATGCCAGCCAATCGGCGTGGGGAGCCAGACCCTGCCTTCTCGGCCCACGCCCAATAGGAGGCGGAGAAACGGCAGGCGGGGGCGGGGCCAGCAGCCCCAGCGCTTGAGAGTCATTGACTAGCTGAGTTGGACGCAGGAGCCTCAAGGCCCGCAGAGCCCGCGCTAAGTCTCAGCCCAGGGCTGAGCCATGGTCGCCCTGGTACTTAGCTACAGGGTGGGAAGCAACTCGGCTGTCTTCCTCTAGAAAGAGAAAAGTTTGACAGTGATTTGCTTTCTTGTGGGGATCGGATGTAAAGCCTGGCGTGGGGATCACGGTATACTTTGCAGAGAGAGGTAGCTGCGGGCTTCCTGATGCGTTCTTGCCCACACACCAACACACGCCGTCAGCTTACACACACAAACACTGGGCCAAGGGAGTTGCGGAATTTCTGACTCCTGGTCCACTCATCTGAAGGCGGAGAGGAGTGGATGCGTGAGCGCGCATGCGTGCGCGCGCCCGAGGTGGGGGGGAGAGAGAGAGAGAGAGAGAGAGAGAGAGAGAGAGAGAGAGAGAGAGGAGTGTGTGTGTGTGTGTGTGTGTGTGTGGTGTACGCGTTTTCTCGCGGTGCGATGTATATTTCAGTGAATGCCTGTAAAGTCCAGTGTTGGAGAGCTGTCTGCGCAAGCTAGCTCTGGAGCAAACACGCCGCAAGCAACAGTAATCAATATGTAACTTTCCTCATCCTCAGAGAAATCCCCGCTGTCCCCAGGCACACACGCAAGGAAAGTCACTTGATTATGAAAGTGTTTCAGAAGAAAAGCAGACGCCGGTGGAGAGAGAGAGGCAGTGTCTCGAAGGAGGGAGCAAGCCTCTCTTAAGACATGTTTTGCAGCTCCATGAAACTGAAATCTGGTTGAACAGTATTTAGAATTCTACCTTTTAACCATCTCCTATCAAGGCCCACATTCAAGGTAATCCAATGTCCCTCAATGTTCCTAGCTTTGCTGTCTAGTTCACTTCTGTTCATCTTACTAGAGTTCCAAATAGCAATTTGATATTTTCCAAACAAATAGCATTGATAATATTTATAAAATCTCCTATGCATAGAAACTGAACTTAGGCAAGAACTTATACCAAAAGGAGATCATAGATTCAAAGATGCCTGTATAAATTTAAGTGCTCTCTCTCTCTCTCTCTCTCTCTCTCTCTCTCTCTCTCTCTCTCTCTCTCTCTCTCCCTCCCTCCCTCCCTCCCTCCCTCCC
>NW_021620995.1:1284562-1292569 GCF_004785775.1 Grammomys surdaster | reverse complement strand
CGCGCTCTCTCCCTCTCTCCCCCACTCTTTTTTCTTTTCCTCCTTCTTTCTTTTCCCTCCCTTCCCCTCAGTCCCCGCCCCCCAACCTGGTTCTAAATTTCTCATCTCCAACTTTAGAATCTCAAAGCTTGCCTTTGCCTGAACTGCTTTCACAAACATCCACAAGTCACGATCAGTTTTGCTTCTGATCTAGCAGTCCTGGAAAAAAGATAAAAGGGACAAAGGAAAACAATTGTTGAAACAGAGAAGGTGAATATTTTGATTGCTACAGTATTGATTGTAATTCACAAATACTGAAGTTAAGTTGCCATTTATAAATTGTGAATGACTAATAAAAATATGTAACATGAATCATTCAGAATTTCAAAGAAAATCAAATCCAGACCAATTACAAGAAAGCTCTGAATATTGTTTGGGGGATAATTGCTTAAAGATTCAGATAAAGGAGCTATTAATTTCCTAGAGCTTCAAGGAGATAACCTATAGTCTGATTTTGCAGTCTGGTCTCATTCCAAATTTACCACTCCCTTGAGACACCAACAACTCAAAAATTTCAAAGAGAAGATCTTTTTAGTCAGACCTTGAAATTCTAAAATGTTCCTTTCTTGTCTTTTCTAAATAGGTTGTTTAGCATATATGTTTGTACTCTACAGAGGACTCAGCCTTGCCAAAATAAATAAAGGCTGCCTTGTTGTCTTTAACCACATAGCATTGTGTAGCCATAGCTTTATGTCTCCCTGGTTAGAAATATTGGACCAATGCATGTACTAAGGAAGTTGATGCTTGTAATCTTTGTAATCAGAAACGTAAGGAATAGTGAACACACATTCACACATTCATTTATCAGTTTTTATTGTTTTATTTCTCTCTCCTCTCACCCTGCCTCAGTTCTAAGGATAAACACAAGCACTTTGCAATGCTAAACAAGAGCTTTAGCTCTTAGATGTATCTTCAGAAACATTGTGAGTTACCTTTTGAAAACGACCATTTTAAACTTATTTTAATTGCATAGTAATTAGATGCCTTTGAGTTTCACCATAGTACAAAAACAAAACAATAAAACAATTCCAAGGAAGGCTGGAGTGTATTGATCAGGGTTAATTCAACAGAGTGCTGCAAAGTTGAAGGGAGGTTGGAAATACAATGCCCAGGAAAGGATTTGATGACATGATAAATATATCCGCAGAAGCATACATTTGCTGAGACTCCCCTCCCCAGAGTAATTGTGCCACACCGCCCCCTAGTGTTTGCTGAAATAACTATGTGTATATGGTGAATGCTTCAGGGCATCTGCCAAGAATAAAAAGAACACAAGTATGTTTCTTATATTTCACATTGCTGGAGTATCGAACATGGTTGTTGATTGTTGAATACTGAAATATATCCTAAGTAACTAATTGTAATGATGATTGATACCTGTTGTTTTTCTAAACCAGCAATGAAACTGACTGATAGCTTAGTTTCAGTTGTTTGGCTTATTCCCAAAGAGTTGTGACAATCATATTTCACTTTAACAAACAAATCGTTAAAGATTTCCATAGTCTAACTTTTTCTTTCTTCCAAGTGTATTTTGTATTCACATTTTATTTATTTAAATTTTTCTTATTCATTATCTTAAAACTATTGAGCTCCATTAGAGTAGAAAAGATGACGTAATATATTAGGTAGATCACGGCTTCGTAGCATGGAAGGCTGTGTCACATATGGTACAAAGCTAAGGAGTTCAGAAGACTGTCATAACCTGCACATACTAAAGCAATGTCAGAGTTTTCGAGAACAGCTGGGTTGGCAATCAATACTTGTAATTTCAAACCAGATTCAACTCTAACCCAACCCGTTACCCTTCTCTTTGTAAATTCATATATTCTGATCATCTCAAGATCTAGTGTGCTTAGTTAGAATCTATGTGGGGCCACTCACTGAGAACAAGTGTTGCAAAAGACTTAACATTTGATTAATTAGTAAAACAGGTTTGGTAAGTTGAGTTTAAAGGCAAATTGATTAATGCGTTGGAATTACTTCAAGTATTGCAGGCTAATTTTACTGGCTAATAAAGAGGAGTAAATACTGCTATGTCAGTCTCATAATTGACTTCACAGTATTAAGGAAAAATCTTAAAATAGGACTTCATGGAATTTTATATAATTCATGTAATTTCGGCTCAGAGACACTCTTTAAGAATGCATAATTATGTGTTATGGATATAGTTTCAAGAGTTTATTCCTGAAGCCAGGATCACTGTTATGTAAGTCTCCTGTAACTTATCCTGCTTTGCTATAATCTTAAACCTAATAATATAGAACTCTTAAGGAAAAGCAGCTGCCATTTTCTGTACAGCCATTACTCAGATTATTTTAAAAAATCCTTTTTATATTTCTGTCTTTATCATTTCACTATCTGGTTTCATACATTAATTTTTCTTGTATGAAACATTTCAAGCCAAATTTAATAGCATAAGGCTTAAGAACTAGGAAACCAAAACCATATCAAATTCAAATTCTCAAAAGCATGAAGTAGTCTGTTTATAGCTAGAGCCTCTCCTCTTTAAAGACATCAATAGCTCCAATCTTTTACTGTTTTTGACTGTTTGCTGACTTTAATCAAAGCATTGTCTTTTAACCAGTGCTGAAACCACACTACTCCCAAGTCTTTCTCCTTCCTTGATGATGAAAATAAATTAGCTTGAGCAATGTAAATTAAGTGTAAATTTTATGCTTCAGGAGAACTGTTTTATACTTTAAATTTTTTTAAAGAAAACTCTCATACCTAAAACATTTGAAATGCATAAAATATGTAAAATTAGTAATACAGATTAAATATGAAACTTGTCTACATTTATTAAAATTATGAAATAGCACTATTAAGAAAAAATATGTATTTAAATACTCTTTAAAATAATATTTCTGTTCGTGTATGTTGTGATAAGTTAGCATATTCAGGTATATGTATTCTCCTAAGTACAATGTTAACAATTGAGCTCCAGAATCAACTCAAAAAAAGACTTGCAAACTAAACCTGTGAGGAATTCATTCACAATTCACAAAATGAATAATGTGAACTTAAAACCAACATCTGTACATTTTCAATAAATTCTAAAATTTATAGGTAAGAAGAAGATATTAATAAATTAATAAACAGTGACCAACTGAAGTACTCTAATGCTTCTTAGGAGAAATATTCTGAGTTTTAGAGACTAATTTAAAATTTCAAGATGAAATTTCTCTATTTAAAATTTACAATTAAATTCTATTTAGTATGAAATAGTTTTGTGTATGTATGTGTTTGTGTGTGTGTATGTGTGTGTATGTGTGTGTGTGTGTGTGTGTGTGTGTGTATGAGTGGGCATGTGAAGAGAGGTGAGTGTGGATATGTTTACTTTAAGTTAGTAAAGTAAACCATGTTTTAAAATACATATTAATATATTATTTCATGTGGAGAAACCCCAAAATGTTACTCTATACCAAATCTATTAATACATATTAAAAGAGGGGATTAGTTAAGTTGTGTACATTAACATTAACATAAAGTAACATTACCTTCATCTCAATAAATTTCTAATGCCATATTTATGTCTTTTTTTTGTCTTACCAACGAGAAAAAACAAGTTACATTGATTTCATAATCTCAACACTCCTGCCCCATAAGAAGTTACATACTAGCTCCCCCTTGTGGTCAGTTTGATAGACACTCGGGTATTTGGAAATTTTACTGCATTAGGAAAATTAGATTTATTTAATATTTGTATATTACATTGTGAAATGCAGAGATTATGAGTGAAATAGTTAATTTACAGATGTGCCTGCTAGGTCATTAAATTGGTTGATACTGGGAAAAAAAAGATAATATTTTGATTTCATGCACTGTGCAGCAAACTCATTAATTTTTAGAGTTAAACCTGTTAGGGCAGTGCTGACTGAGGCTGGGAAACCAGCCCTTGGAGGGGACCCGAGGAAGTTCTATTCAGTAGGTGGCACTCTTTCCTCAGAGTCAGTTTTACAGTGGTGACCTGAAAAGATGTTTCAAAATGCTGTGTCACAGAAGGTCCCGCCTTTCAGGTGAGGCTGACACCAGATGCTTATCATCAGTAATGGTTCTCACAGTTCACAGTTTCTAGCCATTATTCTAAGATAGTTAACCTGCTTGTTATATAGCTATCATACTGAGATCAATGAGAAGAATATGCTAGAAGTTGCTGAGCTCTCAGGAAAACAAATAAGTGTTCTACAAATCCTCTGCATTTTAATTATCATTATAATCATTAACCTTCCCAAGTTTCTGTGACAAGGTCTTACTTGGGTAATTATGGCCTCCTTATGTAAATTCCTCTTTCAGTGAGCTATGCATATTATTTCCTCTTATCTTTAAAAAAAGGCTAGAAACATTTCAGTTACAAGCCAAGTGCCTTCAAACAGCTTTTGTCTGTTACTCTAGACACAACAGACTTTTGCTTTACATAAAGCACCTCTTCTATATATAGGCTTCTTGCTGTCCATAGTCAGGAAAATACCCTCTGAGTTTTTCTGAGTGATACTTTTGAAATCATATTAAATTTAAAAAGAAATCAATGAAATGAAACATCATTAAAATTCACTGAGGTGGAATTGATTTTTTTTTTTTTTTTGGAGCTTCTGAACTCAGATACTTGAAGATTGTCCTAACTTTATGAATGAGAAAAGCTGATAATATCCAGGGAAAGGGCCATGACTCATCCACAAATAACTCACACTGAGAGAAATGGAATGACCTCCAATTTTAATTAAGCACTGAAGAGTTTAAGTCCAATTCTGATTTTTTAAGAAATGGATGAGATAGCTTTATTTGTCATCCAAATGATGCTTAGAATCTTGGTATGTGACAACTGTAATTTAAATATTCATCAAGAAAGATTTGTATGTTTGAATGTAAACTTATTGAAGAAAGTTGTAATGGCCATTCTTCTCAAAACAATAAAGATTAAATTTAGAAATATATCGATTATAGTTAGATGAGCCTGGGTGATCTATTTTCCCTTTTCCGGAGGCACAGTAATCAGAGAAGTCCGTGAAAATCAAAGAATTTAACATTTATTACACAGCTTGAATATTTGTACAAAAATGACTTAATAATCTTTTGAAAACATATCAATAAGAACAGTGGTAATTAAACACATTTTTCACAATGACCTATTCAGGAAGCTATGGACTGCTAACAGAACCTCTTCCTAATAAATTTGGTAGAGATCTATAATTTAAATTATGCAAATATTTTCACAAACACCATAAAAAACACATATGAGCATAATTGGAAAATTATCTAAAACTGTCTTTAAACCATCGTGTTGGCTTTTACCTATAACTCCATTACTCACGTGGGTGTCAGAGGCAGGAAGATTACCACGGCTTCTAGGCCAGTGTTACCTACACAATAAGATTCAGTCTCAAGTAAGTAAGTAAGAAAGAAAGTAAGTAAATAGTAAGTATCATTTTTGCTTTACTAATATCAAAGTCCTGAGAGGAAAATTTGTATAATGCACGAAACTAGATGAAACATATATCAAAAAATTACAAATTCAGTTTTTATTTTCTTATATTTAGAACCAGAGACATCCTTAGCAGTAAGAAATATAGTAAGTTAGCAACTATGTGACACACCTGAGTGAAGTAAGAGCTTGCCTAGCATGCAGGTTTCCCACTTATCACTTAGAGGTTGTAGATGCATCAGCATGACTCATAAAAGATAGAGCCCTTTCTTTCTCACACTTGTGAAAGAATGACCCCACGATTCTATTCAGTTAGTGATGAAGGTTTCTTCTAGCTGATGTGAACAGACAAGAGCAGTCAGACAAGAGTATAATCAATCATGAAAATTTAGAAGTTCATTGAGGTTTGAACTTTTGCTTGTATGGTAATGCTAAATACTGGCCCCCAAGACCTGGTTGCCTTCAGGGATGAGAAGGTCTGTACATATCAAGTGACTCTATGTAACCTTGTGCCCCAAGTTATTTGTGATTGGTGAATAAAGATGCCTACAGCCAATAGTTGGGCAGGAGAGAGAGAGAGAGAGAGAGAGAGAGGGGGGGGGGGGGCTCTGGGGTATCTGGGCTTGGGTTCTGAGGAGAGAGAAGAAGATGAAAAACAGAGAAGAGGCCATGGGGTAAAACAATGGCCAATGTGGGCTGGCTAATTGGAGTTAAGAGCAGCCCAGATGGAACATGGCAAATTATGTAACGGGAATATTGGCTGAGAATAGACATAATGACATAGAGGATACATATCTGTCGAGCTCTTGTGCTGAATAAGGCTTGTTAAAAATAAAGGTTGTGTATGTGTTTTATCCTGGAACTAAATATTTAAAGGTAGGATAGGAACCCTGGATTAGGATTGAAAATGTTCAACAACAGAAGTTTATTTTGTGTTTCAACATTTAAATAAATGTAGATCACCACTACTCTAAGACATGTAACTAGATTCTTAACTCATAGGTTCATACAAGAATCTACTGAGTGATTAAAATTCCATGTATACATTTTGTGGGGTTTTGCATATGAAAACACAGTTGAGGCATTATCATATCATAATGTGCTTAATCATTAAAATTATTTACCAAATTGATCATAAAATAATCAATGGATGGAAGTCATTTTAACACATTGACTTCAGATTAGTATATTATGAAGCACTTTAAGTTTTTGAAAAGTAATTCACACCAATTGAATTAAGATAAGAAGGAAAATTTATGAAAGCAGCTAGAAAGATAAGAATACTGGAATCTCTTCCAGAGGACTTCAGTTCATATCTCGGAACCTACATGGTGGCTCAGAACTGACTGTAATTCCAGTCCAGGGTATCCAAAGTCCTTTTCTGGCCTCCTATGGGAATGTACATGCTGCACAAACATATATAAAGACAAAACACCAATACACATAAAATATAATTATCTTCTTTTAATTTAAGAAAAGGAAACCTAAATACTTCACTTTAAACCAACCCATACATAAAGAAAAGATTATGTAACATCAGTCAACATCCAAATCCTTCCCTCATTTCAAATTGAATATGCAACAATATACTTATCCCCTCTTTTTCTCATTTTACATCTTTCTGCAAAAACAAAAGAAAAGAAAGCTGGTCATTACTATGATAAGAGTATCAGTGACATGCTAGAAGAACTAATGATGATTTAAGTTTATAGATATAAAATTTAAATGGAAGCATATTTATAAAGTCTTAAATCCTAGAAACACTTCCCTGGGAATACGAGGGACAATAGACATTATATAAAATTATAAAAAGATAAAAGAACGACACTGGATTTTGGAGAATAGGGTGAACATTTTACTAGTCATTCTAGGAAGTATGCCAGAGGCTCATGTCCCCGTTTTCATTTAAATCTGATCAAAATATGAAACCTGTGATCTTGTTTTGTGAAGATGAATGGTTAACTGTATTGTAGAAAACAGATTATAAAGGTCAGATATAGCAGAATCTCCTATGAGGCAGAATTAACATAGCAATAGAAATAATTCTTTATGAAAATTAAAGCCAATGTGGGTTTTAAGGAGAAATTTTTCTTATTGGCTTTGTCGTTCAAACACTTGATCCCTTAATGATAATGGTTTTTTGGGAGAGGTGGTGCAGTCACACTGGAGAAAGAATGTCAGTGGGAGTGGGGTCTAAATTTTCAGTTAATTCTCTCTGCTTTGTACTTATGGATGAAGATATGGTTTCTCAGCTCTCTTCTCCAGACATGATGTCTCCCTTTTGTTGCCACACTTTCCTAGGATGGTGAATTCATACTTCTAGAAGTATAAGCCAAAATAAACTTACCTATAATAAGTTGTCTTGGTCATAGTAGTCAGGGTATCTATTTCAGAAAAAAAGAAACGTCGTTCATATCAAACTTAGCACCATGGAATGAACTATTTCTGCAAAGAAAAATGATCGTGTTACTTTTAATTTTCCTTCCTTTCTTCTTTTCTTCTTTCCTTCCTTCCTTCCCTCCCTCCCTCCCTCCCTCTCTCTCTCTTCC
>NW_021620995.1:1240149-1284462 GCF_004785775.1 Grammomys surdaster | reverse complement strand
CCTTCCTTCCCTCCCTCCCTCCCGCCCTCCCTCCCTCCCTCCCTCCCCCCCTCTCTCTCTCTCTCTTTCTTTCTTTCTTTCTTTTTTGTTTTTGTTCTTGTTTTTTGTTGTTTTTTTGTTCTTTTGGTTTTATTTTTTAAATTTGGAAGGATTTCAAACTTTGAAATGGAAAAGTGGTTGAATGCTCTAAGCACAGGTTAATGCTACATTCCAAAAGGAACCTAGATAAGAGTAACACTATGAACACCTTAGAATGTGAAGGCCCAGCTCAAAAGGTTTTATTAGCAACCACACTAGGGGCCATTTGTCTGATATTTTGGAAAACAATCTGGCTGCCATCTAGCCTTCCTAAAGACTTTTCCAAGGCTAAATTGAAAATTAATAATGTTTTCCGCCTTTTGTGGAAGACTTTTCAAGACAACATTAGATCAAATCTATATCATCTATTACTGATCATAATGAAAAAGATAAATGAGACACAAAAAGAAAATCAGACGTACAGTTTGAAGGGAAAAGGAACACTAGGAATCTAAATACTGAATTCGGGGTATGTTCAAAAAGAGATGTGATCATTAAGGGGACTGACACAGTGAAGCCTTTCACTTTGTACTGGAACAAGGAGACGTCTTCACTCTGAGGGTTCCCAGCACCAATTTCTGTGATAAAACCCTTGCCAAAAACAAGCTTGAAGAAGAAAGGGTTTATTTATTACAGACTTCTGTGCCATAGTGTATCAACAAAGGAAGACCAAGTCAGAACTCTGCTGCTTATTGCATTAATCCCCCATGGCTTGCTCAGCTTACTCCCCTGTCTCAATTAATTTATTTGTATTCACTTTACAGCCCGAGTGCAGTCCCTCTCTTCCTCTCCTCCCAGTTCTACTCTCACATTGTCTCTCCCTTCTCATTCCTCTATCACTTCTTCCCCTCTTCAAACAAGGGAAGGCCCTTCCATGTGTACCAACCTGTCCTGGTACATCAAGTTGCAGCAGGTCTAGGTGCTTCCTCTCCCACTGAGGCCAGACAAGGCAGCACAGCTAGAAAAAAGGGAATTCTTTATTTAACTGAAGTTTCTTGGATCTCTGAAATTATAGAGTTCCACAAGTAACTGATTGCTTTTTCCTACTTTTTCTTGTTTCCAACAATTAGATGGAGAGTAAATAAACCATCACCTCGAGTAGAATAATAGCATGCTTGGTATAAGCCTATGAATAATGCTTCTCTAAACACAGTGTTGGGAAAGCAAGTATTGAGGGATAAATTAATTAATTAATTTATGGGTAAATAAAGCAAAACCTGTGATTTAGTATGTTGTGGCTTAACATGCCCCAGAAGTTATTTGTTAAACATTCAATCTTTATTTCTGTAGATACAACAAATTGATGTGTTTGCTTGGTATGTTATATCTAATACCTCACGAGTTACCTATGATCATAATTACATCAAAACAAAATAATGCTTTTCTTGTGAAAGAGTGGTGGTCCACAAAATTTGTTGTCAAAGGTATCTTCACATATGTCACGTTGACACCTGTCTGCCAGGTGTTCAGTTGGGTTTAGCATGTCTTGTAGCATGTGGATGGAGTCTCTCTTCTAAATTTCATGACTTCACTAGCCCTGGAAAGTTGACTAGGTTTCCATACCAGGCATGATTTCCTTCTTGTTGAACAGACCTTAAATACAATTAGAGAACTGTGGGTCAAGGTATGTGTACCTCCATTGAACCTTTAAGATTATAGTGGCATACTGGTCATTGGTGTAGTTCATAGGAATCATAGATGGGTATAACTGTTGGTTGTTTCTCTCACTTGGAAGCTTGCATTGTGCCTTCTTATACAATAAAAAGTACTTCTCAAAATGGAGGTATTCATCTCAGTGCCAACTCAGAGACCTATGGGCCCGGTGTCTAAAGTACATGGTATCTTCAGCAATAGACATTTACCTTTCTTGTCCCATGTATAACCAAGAACAATAGCAATAGCTGATAATGTTTTGAGTCTCTTGGACAACCCAAAACAATAATGCAAAAGAGAGCTTCTCATGGCTAGTGTTGGAGTATTTATGGAATGGTCTTTGGTTATTGGAGGAGCATTGTCAGCCCAGAGGTCACTGGCATTCATAATAAGACATAAATTTTCTAATGATCTTGGGACAGCATACAGGTGAGCTGTTCAGAGTAATAATAATTTCACAGGCTTTTGTCTAATTTTAAAGACAAGTTAGCTAACTTCACAAAATATTATTTTTTTCACTTCTTAGAAATGCTAACAATATATTATTTTTTCTAATCCAAATTTGTGGAGATGCGAAAATAGAGAATTTTTCAAAAATTCTAAACAATTATTTTATTAATCATTTGTAGCTACATCATTATAAATACAGGTACTGTGAGCATGTAAGAGTCACATCTATTGTATTACCAGTTCCTCAACCTAGAACTGACCTTAATACTTGCATGTAATTAGAATGATATAAAAGAAAAAAGGATGAGGGGGAATGGGATGGGGGACTCTAGGGAGGGGAAATGGGGAAAGGGGATGGCATCTGAAATGTAAATAAATAAAATATCCAATTAAAAAAAGCAAGAAAAGAGTTGTAAATATATCCTCATAAAAGTTATAATGTAAAAATACAGTAATTTATATATTATTTATATTTATATATTTTATTTATTTATTTATTTATTTATTTATTTATTTATTTTTCAGCACTGAGGACTGAACCCAGGCTATAAGAAAGATATGGTGAGTACTATACTCTTGAGTTTTCTCTTCCATCCAATTTACTTGCAGTGGCTAACTTGACTATCTCAATGATCATTAAAACGTGAGTGTTTTAAATACTTAGAAATGTGCTTTCTGGATTAATATTTTTATTGATCCATTCATTGTTTTATACATTTGAAACTGTCTTGTTTCTGATATGTATATTTAATTGTAAATACCTAATAATTTTCTTCTGTTTTGTTTTCTTTATTTGTTTTCTTCTTAGTGTGTGACAACAGAAACAAAATTATAACGAGCAAAGCTAACTCTCAAAATATCACATGACATTTTACACAAACATCTGTCAAATATAAGGTTAGAATTCTCACTTCTTGGAGAAACACACATACCAATTAGCAGCAATATTCCGCTGCCAATTGCATGATTTTGGCAGGAGAAATTGACATGCCTTTTTATTACGGGCAGGGTATTTCTATGTGTTCTGTAGCAGGTTTCTCTGATCGCATTAAAGATAATTTTTATACATTATTTTGATAGGTATTCAATACATTTACAGCTAACATTCACATTTTTCTGATTGTATAATAGATACATGATCAAAATTAGTCTAGTTAACAAACTTTCTACTTATTGAAAAACATGAATGAATACCTGGGTTTTTTTTTGGCACTTGTAGAGAATTTTTTTAGAACTAATATTTAATTAAAAACTTGAAGTTAAAATATTTTTTTGATATTGCTATGTTGTTATACATTAGAAAATTATTTAATTGTTCAATTTCTGATTATTTAGGATGTAAAATAAATATTAATAATTTATATTACTCTTATAATTTGAATGTATTGATATAAATTATTAATGTTATATTTTCAAAATGTGTTTAATTCAGAGTTGCTCTTTTTTTGGCAGTATGTCAATATATGGCCCTTGTTAGAACTCCATATATAGACCATATTGCTCTTAAATGCAGAAAGTTCTGCTTGTCTTTTACCCATGAAAGCTGAGATTAAAGGTATATATACCATACCTGCTAAGCATTGCTTATTAGAAGAAATAGCCAACAAAAACACATTAAAATCTGTTACTTTTTCTCAGTAGTAAGACACTCATCATGTCATTTTGTACAGAACATTAACATTGTTCTTTTGAATGAATATAAAGGATTTAAAATATAACAATAGATATATTGTCACATGCAACTGGCTCATATATACATATATATATATATATATATATATATATATATATATATATGGCAATGCCTTACTTTTAAATATTTAAATTTAAAAACTGAAAACATATTTATACATTTGAAGCAGTATTCTCATGAAATATACATGGAAGTAATTAACTGGCTATGTTAAAAATGAATGTTACTTAATAAGTATATTCAACTAAAAGTTAGGGAAATAATGTTCTGAAAAATGGCATTTATAACACTAATGAAAAAAATGGAAATGTTTAAGAATTGAAGAGACAACTGTAGATGAAAATTTACTGTAATACCTAAAATTATACATTTTCAAATGCTACTCTGTTAGGATTTCTATTGTTGTGACCAAACCATGATCAAAAACCAAACTGGGAGGAAAGGATTTATTCAGATCACATTTCCACATCAAATTCTGTCATTGAAGGAAGTCAGGACAGGAACTCAAGCAGGACAAGAGCCTGGAGGAAGAAGCTGATGCAGAGACCAAGTAGGATGCTGCTTATTGCCTTGCTCTGTGTGCCTTTCTCAGCCTGCTGTCTTATAGAACTCAGGACCACCAGCCCAGGGATAGCACCACACACAATGGGTTGGGCTCACTCCTACTGATCACTATTTGAGAAAATGCCTTGCAGCTGGATCTCATGGAAATATTTCCTCAACTTAAGTTCCTTCCTCTCTGATGACTCTAGCTTGTGATAAGTTGACACAAAACCAGCCAGTACAGCTACAAAGGACAGTTATAGTTTTTTGCAAAGTGCCTATAATCCACAGTCTCAAATGTCTGAAAACTTGTACTCAGTTGGTGGAGCTGTTTGGAAGTTATGGAAAGAAGTAGGAGTTTGGACCTCACTGAAGTGGATCTCTGAGAGGTACTTCTTGATGGCATAGTGGCCTTGAGGATTCCAATAGCATCCAGCTGGGATGTAGCAAATGTCATACATTCTTATTGTCACATTCTGAGTCGACTTCAGCCATCATGTCTTTGTTGACTTGATGGATTTCAAGAACTCAATTGGTGAACCACCATAAAACCCGTACAAGATTTTTGTTGTTGCTTTGTTAGGTATTAAAGACAAAAAATATACATTCGATACAAGGACATAGCTAGATGAAATAACAAAATTTAAATGCCTTTGATGATTAAACAAAAGCTGGGAACATTTTATGATATGCTTTTTAACATGTTTTATTGTTTCAATTATCTTCGTGAAGTTAATTCCATCTGTTACTGAATAGTTCCACCAATTTTAGCACAGTGCTTTATACAAATAAGTGATACATACGAATGACTTGATGCTACTTTTTAAGATGTGCTGTGTCATATATTCATCCATGTTTCTCATTGAAAAAGAAAGACTGAGAAAAATATTATTTTTTTATTCATTTGCTTTATCTTATTATTAAAACCAATCTATGTGATATTAACTTGTAGTAAGCAAAAGCATTTACTGTTTAAATGTTTTAGTTACACTTCATATGGCTTCAGTCAGTATAATCAATATTAACATATTCTATTGTGCAGATATTTTGCTATAAGTATGCTGCAAAAGTTTTCCATTTCAATCATGATCCAATGAATGTTCTATTTGGAACATTAAGGAAAATAGTGTACATCATACAATGACATATATTGGAAGCAACAGGTGCTAATATGGGTTACCAACTTTCTTGTCTACTTTTGTTCTCTCTGTTATGTATCATGTGTCAGATTAATCAGATTAACACAGGCTCCAATTGAACAATGACTGAGATATGGTTAAAATCTGTGAGTTATGGATAAGAATAATTCTAAAGTATGCTGCACTGAATTAACAAAATCTATCAACACTCCTCTTAGTAGCATTAACATTTAATTGTCCTGTTATTGCATCATATCTGGTTTAAATCCTTTCCTCTGAATAGAGCATATCACATGACTTCAAGAAATGCAAGCTTCTGTTTTCAGGTCCATTTAGGAGTATACCATTGTTTTGTAACCTAAGAGAATAAAAGATCTGTCTGTCTGTCTGTCTGTCTGTCTTTGTTTTTTCCTTCTCTCTCTTTCTTTCTATGCATCTATCTATCTATCTATCTATCTATCTATCTATCTATCTATCTACCTACCTATCTAGTTTGTTTGCTTTTCTAAACAGGTTGTTTCTGTGGAGCTGTGGTTGTCCTGGAACCCAGGCTGGCCTGAAACTCAGAGGTCCCCCTGCTTCTGCTTCCCAAGTAGTGGGATTGAAGGCAAAAAGTTGTGTTTAAAATAATAACAACAACAACTATTATTATTATTATTATTATTATTATTATTATTATTACACGATCTTTTCAAAACAGGGTTTCTCTGAGTAGCTCTGGCTGTCCTGGAATTTGCTTGCTCTGTAGACCAGACTGGCCTCAGGAACACAGGGATCTACCTTTCTCTCCTCCTAGGATTAAAGGCTTATGCCACACCTAGCTATTAATTCTAAGTATAAGCCCAAGATGTATAACATTTTTATCACTGATTTTTATTGATTTTGTAAGTGTAAAATTATTCTTTAAAATCAATTTTAAGAAATACAGTAAAACAGTATTCTTAGTAATAAAGTTAACTTTCAGTGAATGTTATTTTTTTATTTTATACATCAGATATTTTTAAATTTAATGGCAAATGAATAAATGACCAATAAAATATGACTTAGGATGATTGTTCAGCTTCTAAGTACATCAGAGCCATTTCATGTAATATTGAGGTGTCATTTTAAAGGGATAATAGACAATGTAGCCAATATTATTTCTTTTTTTTAGACAAGAGCTTGCAATCAGTAGAATATATGATGAGGTGTAATCAAAGATTAGAACTTTTTAATTAAATAGGGCCTTTTGTGACTAGCCATTTGACATTAATTACTGTTCTAGTTGGATTCCTTTTGATTTGTAAAGGGCCCTGAGTACCACAAAAATTATATTGCAACATAGAAATTGTTGATAATTAAAACAAAAGCTTTACTGCATCAGCCCATCACATATCTTAAAAAGGAACATCATTTTAAATGTTAATGGCTGCTTTAGATAAACAGACTAGAGGGTTTTGAAGGAAAAATAACAGATGGCATGTCAAGCCAGTAACTTTGGATGGACAGTTTGAAGGTTGTTAATTGTGGTGATTTATAAGGTGTTTTTATATGTGCAGTCACACTTTTAGGGGCTAACTAATGGTGAAAGGTATACGTGCAGTTCTAAAGGCTCCACACCCAGCGGGAATCATAAACCTAACTCACACCATGGCTGTAGCTAGAGAACATTTATCAAATTCAATGCTAAAAAGCGATTGACCTAGGAGTTTAAACAATAATTTCATTTGTGGATTCACTGAGAATAAAATGTAAATTAAAAATGCTTCGTAAGGCTAGATTAAGATAGTACACCTATAATAAAAACCGCCGCTCATTTCTGTGAATAAAATAATTTATGCAAGTATTAAAAGGATTCAGACTGATTTTGATACCAGTGAACTAATCCTTCCTTTATGTTTCAAAAAACATAACCTGAGAAAAAATAATGGCATATATCAATAAAGTTTATTTTATAATAATGTGCTGCATTTATGTAAAATGTGTTTTGATACTGCAGTTACTGGATCTACATACATGCAAATATGGAGATTCTCTTTAGTTATGACGAAAGACTCAAATATATTCCAGTTCTGGTTGCCTTATAATGGAAGACACTTATTTTTAGTACAATTTACCTTAGGTTAGGGTTATGGTCTGTGACCATAAACTAATTGGCCTAAAAATGGATGTCATCATGCCTGTGACTTCATTCCAGTGTGCACTATGAAGGTGAGCTAAATGAAACAACATAGAAATCATAAAAATAAACTTTAAAGACACTTGATTATATAAACAAAAATATTAAGCTCTGAAAAATAGAATATTTTGTAATTAATTTGGTCATCATTGAATAATCTGTAGACTCCATTTAGCTAAAAAGTTCTGTCTATAATCATACCAAATGTCTTCTAAAAGTTTTTTGAGATTATAATGAATTAATATAAAAAAGAATAATTAATACAATTATAATTGATATTTAATAATAATCTCTCCCTTCACTTTTCTATCTTCAAACACTTCCATTTAGCCTCCCACTATCCTTCAAATTCATGGCCTGAACTCTTTTTCAATACTTATTATTAATTCATGTATATAAATACAGATTCATACACACACACACACACACACACACACACACATATTCCTAAATTTAGCTTGTTCAATCTATATGTTAGTTGTATATATATTTTCAAGACTGCCCATTTGGTGCCAGACAACTAATTAGTATGCTTGTTCTGCCTTTCCTCCATTGTTTGAAGTTATTTGTGTAGGAATCAGGCTGCAAGGGTATTTTCTCTTATGGTTTGGAATATTGGTGTGGTTTTGTTGTCAAAACACTAGGAGTATAGCTTCTGATGTTACTTAGAAACCCATTCTCACAGCAAATTTCTTGGCCAACTGGTTCTTAAAGTTCTTCACCTTGTCTTTTGTCCCTAATCCCTAGCCAGAGTGTATATATATATTCATTAGGAATAGGCTCCATAACTTTGCATTTTTGTTTGATTTTGATCTTTTTTTTGTTTGTTTTGTTTCACAGTGGTTTTCATATGTCTCAATGAGAAAATTCTCTGATGATAGATGTGTACTGTCTTTATCAGTGCGTAACAACTCTAATTGGACTTAAGATCCACTTAAGAAGAGGGAGACCTCCTGGTACTGGAGGACAATTACTCCTTGTTAGTAAAGCTAAATTTTAAAATTAAAGAGAACTTATAACAACAAAATTTTAATAGTAGCGTTGTCAGGTCTCTAGACATCTCTGCATTTATAACTTTCATAGCAACTAGATCAAACTTGTCTTTTATGGTATTTTCATATGCAATGATCTCTTTTTATGAAAATATCCAATTAGTTATTCATTAGAGTGAATAGATGGAGATGATTTTTGTACATTAAGCCTTGTAAGTATAGACAAGGGTTTGACTCATTTCCTTGATATTCATCTGTGAATTCAATCAGCATCTGTACAGATCTACCTTCACCACAGTACTTCATATCCAAGCTGTTAAGAGTCAATTTAACTTTTATCTAGCATTGGAATCAATGATGTAACCCCATTCTCTATGCCTTTCTCTCATTAATGTATAACATAACTGACTGGAAAAATCAAGTCTATATGCTTGAGTCACAAAAGAATTGCACATCCCCATTGGATTTCATACAGATCTTCATGTGAAAGGAATTTTTTTTATCATTTGTCTCTTTTTTTTATTTGTCTAATTTTTCTCTCTAGATTCCTCATGCTTCACTCAGCACCATGTATAAAAGTCCCTTTTTTTCCCAAACATTGTTTTAGTATTAAAGTCCTTTAAGATCACAGTTAATGTTTCAGTTAATGACTATTTTCAGGATTTTTATATTCTTATTCTAAGCTAGTAGAACAGTTTATGTATATCTCTAAGGGCATCTTTGTTTGTTATGATTTTGTTATTTTCTTTCTTAATTTAGAAATTGAGTAATCATAGGATTGGGTATCAATTTGAGAAAGGGTGTACGTTTGATCCATTAATTTTGTTTGTCAACTTGACCAGATCTGGAGTCTATTATTAAAGATGCTTGTTACATTGAATTTTCATGATAATATTACTTGAAGTAGGAAGACCTACCTTAAATGTAGACAATTGCTTCCAGTGGGAGCCCAGATAAAGGAGAAGACAATATGTTTGCTTGTTGCTTGTTTAACTTCACTCTCACTGAAAAGTTCATGTACTCTGTTACTGACCCTGCTTTATGCTTTAATATTCAGAACCAGTTTAAAGTTCCAATTGGGTTTGAAGGCTAGTGCCTTGTAGGAATGTAGGAATTTCAGGTTTCAAGAATCTCAGATTTCGATAAACTCAAGAATTAACTGCCCCAGGACACATCCTGGGAGAAGCACATTCCAGAGACCGAGAGTCCAAGATAAAGACTTAACACAGTACACATGGGTAAACAGAAGTCACTTAAGCTAACCCTCTTTGTTGTAAAAGATAAGGTACAAATTTGAGTTACTTAGAAACTGGGACTGGGAATGGAAACCAGGTATGGGAATGGGTCTTTGAAATCCTCTATCGTTATTGTTTAAAAAGTAATTAACTGTCCTTATGAATTCTGTGAAAGTGGTATATAAACTGCCCTTAGCTTTAGTTTGGGGTTCTTCTAGCCTGTATGCAAGGGAATCCCAGTGCACTGTTTTTTATCAGTTTATCAATAAACCTCATGTTATGGCAGTGAATGCCATCCATGATTATTTCCGCGCATCCCCTGGTTTTGGATCAACAGCCTCTCCTCCTTGCCTTCAGTTCCAGATTGTGCCTGATGAAACAGCAAGCCTTTAGACTGAGAAACTACTGGATTCCTGGGCACTTTGCCATGAGTCAGCCATTGTTAGAGCACCCATGTTGTAATTTTGTAAGGCAATCTAACATACCACTTTTAAATAAATATTCATTCTATTGTTTTTCCCCCTAGGGAGAGTCGATGCTAATACAGATTGTAGCAGACAAAGAAGAAAAAATTAAACTCTCTGTAATGTCTGTTCAGTATATGTAGTCTCTGGATACGAATTTGTAGATAACCTATAATTCAGGGTTTAGTCTTTGGATGAGAACTTTTCTTGGTAAATGTGAATGATTTTAGAGAGTTCCTTGAGAGCAACATGGACCTGATATAGGTAGGCAAAAACAAGAAACTATGGACAGTAGTTGGTTTCATGCCAAATTGCAGCCTTAGCTTGGGAGAGGGTCCTGAGGAAGAGATGTTTTTTTTCAGAGCACTCAGAATCATTGATCAATGTAAGCTGAAAGCTGTGTTCTGCTTTGCTCAAAACAGCTCTGTCTTACAGATCAAAGCTCATTTTAAAAAATGAGCTTTTATTTTGCATAAGCTGCTTCCTTAGGAATTGCATATTAATTCAACCATTTATACCAGGCTCTCTTTTGGTTTTATTACAAATCAGCAAATCAGACTTTAGCCCCTTGACTCTAAAGAGGTGGGAGGTGGGTAGAACTGCTGAGTTCTGCTGCCTGTTGGAGCCCCATTGTCCTCTTAGATTATTATCAGGTTTCTGTTTTCCAGCTCCCTTACTGTCAAAGCTTGTCTGTCCTGGAACTGCTCTGTAGACAGACCTTTAACTCAGAAATCTGCATGGGTCTGTCTCCTTACTGCAGGGATTAAATACATGTATCGCCAAGCCTGGACCTAAGCTTTCTTCACTTAGAATTTGCTACTTCCCAAGTTGGCCTTGAAGACAGAGAGCTGCTTGCCTTTATCCACTGGCATTAAAGATGTTTACCACCATGCTTGTGCCTAAACTTTTCAGGACCACTATTCCACAAGATCAAGATCAAAAGCCTGTGTCTTCCAGCCTCAAGATCTGGATCACAAGTGTGCCCTAAGTTCTAGATTAAAAATCCAAACTATCCTTGCTCAACTGCAAACATAAACAGTAAGCTTAGCTGGGTAAGATCTTGCCCTGAGATCACTACTCCCTAAATCTCTTTATTTCATTCCTTAATATCAGCTGCCTCTATTCTTTCAGGTCCTTCAAGCCCATCATACAATTCATATTACATCCTTATATTTTGCATAGTTGAGAAATCCACTAAAGAAAAGTTCTTACATTGATTTATATATTCTTGAGCTCATGTTTTAAGAGTTCTTTCCTACAGCTTTCAGGACTGTCCTTAAGCTCACAGCATTACCATTTTGCTGAGGAACACCAGACAAATTCTTGCTTCCTAGAGTTGTGCTGTTTCTGACTATCATGGAGTCATTAAACTTGGCAGAGAGAAAATTCCGGAATGAGAACATAAAGTAAAACTTATACATTATTATACAAAATAGCCTTATGCCTACAGCAACTGTCAGCACTTGATAAGACCCCATGCTGTGCTGGCTTTGCTCCAGGGGCAGGAACCACTGTGTTACAATGTTCCTTCATTGGTCAGGCCAGACCTGGCAATTTCAATGACAAACTTTATGACTCCTAAGTTCTCTCCCTTTTCACTGTGAAATTAGGGAGTCTTGATAGTGTCACACTTTATTCTACTTTGTTGATTTTCAATGAAGAAAAATAAAAGGGAAAAATAATACAATTTTATTTCTTTAATCTCATTTTGCATTCTTGAGTTTGAAACTCTATTTTGGAGAACTCAGGAAGGGCAAATTCAACACTACTATAAGCATGAAATACAATATACTCACCATGAAAGAGTTAAAATTACTATTCACAGGTTACACTATGTTTACCAAAGTAAAGATACGTAACTTCTTTATTCAATATGTTTTTAAATTCAGAAATATATCACATTAAGGTCAATTAAACACCAAATCAATAATTATCATAAGAATCTTGGTTATAATACAAATAACTAAGCCATACTTTTCCTTAGAAAATATACTTAGGAACCTTAAAAATTAAAACAGCATTGGTATTCTTTGCCTTGCTTATTTTTCTGTAGAGAGCCTATCAGTTAAAATGATGAATTTTAACCTTTTCCACTTCTCCCAGACAAGATGTAATTCATATTCTTCAGGCTTTTTGGAGCTGGCTCCTCATACTGATGAAGAAATTATTGTTTTTGTAATGTTTACTAAGGTGGAGTTACTGAACCTTGCTCAAGGACGTTTACTTTACTTTTAATATGCAAAACTCTGAGAATCCTTTGGAAAAAAAACTGGTGAGAAGGAAAATACATTAAATTACAGAGCTAATTGTGTAGTTTAATGAATTTGAATTAAGTCATAATATATTATATTCAATACAATGCATGTGATGAATAGGAAATAAAAAGGTCATGGTGTCTAAGAATAGTAGGATCATGAACTTGAATACTAATGGATCAAAATGTCCTGCATAAAATTGTCATTTTTGCTCTGTGTCCCAATTTTGTACTTTTTAAAGATATTATTCTCAAAACTATTCAATAAATTCTATTTATTCGACTGACTTTTTAGTCTTCTGTGTCTCTAAGAAAGTGCAGCATTATGCTATATGTTGAAATCTGCTATTTTCAGAAATAATTACTTAAATAATAATGTTCTGAACATTAATTATCTGGAAATACACACAAAAGCCTGTAATTAAGAACAGCTTCTTGACTTTTTTTTTCTTTTACAGTGACAGGAATTGAAAGATACTTCGCAGAAAACGTTGACTCATTTGGAATGAAGTACTCCTATGAGGTGACTGTCCATGAACAAAGATATGTGTACACTTTGTATTCTGAAGTCAGTCCTCACTTTTAGTCACGTCTGGTCTAAGAGGTTGAGGGAGACATATTCCTACTGTCTTTGAATATGAAGTGCTCCTGTATATGCTTTTGTGTTTGGATGATTGGTCCCCAGCGTCTTACAGTGGTTATAAGACTTGTGGAAGTTTTAGGAGCTAAAGTTTTACTGGAGAAAGAGGATCTCAATGGTGGATGTAAATGTTTATAGAATGTACCCACTTTCTATTTACTAGTGCTTCTTGACTATGGATGTAGCCTGGTCAGCAGCCTCTCTTTCCTGCTGGCATTTGCATCTCATGATAGACTGTCTCTTCTCTAGTTTTCTATAGATTCATCCCTATTTCTTTCAAGTTGTTTCTTGTCAGATATTTTGTCACAGCAATAAAAACAGTAACAGATAAAACCTTTAAAAAAACCTCTGCCCTAGGGTTTGAGTGTATGTTATATATTTTCATTGAACCAAATGATGCTATTTGTATTACTTTTTAAATCATCCTATAACCTCTATCATACTGTATTATTAATCATAAAAATATAAACATTGTTTAAAAATAACCATAATCATAAGACATAAATCATAAATCAAATATGACTTACCAATGCAAATTATAACTACCAAAAATCAGTGGAGAAATTTTAAATTATTCCAACTCGAATATTAAATATTCACTATTTATGGTCAAGAGCATGAAAAGAGCCATGATTGAAAAACAGGATCAAAGACCTTTTTTTCCTTGCTATTGGCAAAATACGTTCATTAATTTTACAAATGAACATAAAATTTTCAATAAAATTTCTTCTCATGGTGTAAACATTAACTTTCATAAGAAGTATTTATAATAGCTTATATTAGAACATCATTAAAATTTGATTTCAATCATTTTGTCACAGATGTTTCAGAACTAGTGATTCAAGAGAAGGCCAATTTAAAATTCTAATAGCCTTCAGGAAGTCATTAGTGGGCAAAAAGTATGTTTAGCTACACCAGGCAAACTTCAGTTCTTTACTCATTGAACTTAAGAATGTCTGTCTTTAATAGACTAACATGCAAATGCCAGGTATAAGAGATTATTACAACTTATCTTTGTTTACATATTTGGTACTTTGTAAATAGTATAGCTCAGGATTTGAATGCCTTGAAAATTCCTTTAGGAACCCATCCTTAATCATGTCATGATTCTTCTCATTATAAAAATAACAGTAGGTAGGATGTTAGAGAAATGGCTCAGTTAGATGAAATGAATATTGTAAAAATATGAGGACTTGAATTCAGATCCCCAGCTGCCACTTTACAAGTTAAATATGGTGGTGTGCATTTGAAACTTCAGCTTTGGTCAGGAGGGTAGGAGATCATAGAGACAGGTGGATGTCAGGAGCTCACTAACCAGCTGGCTTGTCTTGCTAATCACTGTGTTCTTGTTACATCAGGGGCAATGCTCTCAAAATGAGTGGGGTAGAAATAGAGGAAGATATGCAGAGGCAATCTTTGTCATATAGAACCCATAAATAACACACACATACACAGAGAGAGAGAAAGAGAGGAGAGAGAGAGAGAGGGAGGGAGGGAGGGAGGGAGGGAGGGAGAGAGAGAAAGAGAAAGAGAGAAAGAGAGCGAGCGCGAGAGAGAATTCTAAAGTAAGAAGTTTACCTCTTGTCTTAATCACCTGTTCTTATCTTCTCTTAGGTAAGGTGAAGGTGTGGTAGAGAAAAAAGAAGTTGTGAATAAATTCTGCCTTTCATTAAAACTTTCCAGCAGATATTGCTGAAAGTTTATATATTATGTGTGATATTATACATCATTCCATTTTTATCTTATTCGATATTTTGGAATTTGTGAATAAAAGAGATATCTATATCACAGTTTTCTCAGCATGGAAGTTTGGCTTGAACATCATGTATTCATTTATTAATTTACCAACATAGACCTTGCATTTAGAGTGACTGTAATAAGTGTAAAGTAACTTTAGAGGGCTGTTGTCAGGAGAAATATGTACATCTCAACCAGCTTTTGCTTCTCTAAGGATGAGAGTGGTGAGGAAACAGAAGGAAAAATAAACCCTGATCAGATTATATACTGCATTTGACATTTCTTTCTGAACCTGAACTAAGCACTGGCATTTCTTAAACATGCTTTATATTTTCCATCTTAGTTAACATGCGTTCAGGATGTCACCAGGACCTGTCAAGAGCACACTAGTGCTTTGATAAGCACATTCTTAGATGATATCCCTTCAGATCTCTTTAAAACCTACTGTAAAATGTCTCTACAAATTCTGTGGAGATTGTTTACTGTTACAGAACAAATATTCTTTCTTAGACAAGATAGATAATACAATTATAATTGTTTATTGTACATATTATACACTACAGTTTTTACTAATGTTTTATTTGGGTTTTATCTATCCCCAAACATAAGATTTGGGATACAAAGACGATTATTGCATTCCTGTATATACTACAGTATCTATCAGACTGTGGTGCAAAGAACATTCAATAAGAATAGAATTTGGGTGCCCTACTCTTTTGCGAATAGCTTCACCAGTTCTACTTGCTAGTTAGAATGTTGAGTGAAACTTATGACTCTAGTTATTTCAATGTTTAATACATAGATGAAAAGATTTATAAAGCTGTCCCAGGTAGCAGGGATAGATCTAGGTTTGTTGGAATTGAGGCAAAACTGGATTACTGAGAAAATACTTAATAGTTTGTGTAAGTTATGATCGTATAAATTGATAAAGGCAAAAATGTTTATTTCTTCATTTATGAATCATCAGAAAATGAATGGCACCAAATAAAGAAAAATATTAACGATATGTAAAATATATGCTAATGTTATGAATCTAAATCAATCTTCTAAACTAACATATTATATATCACTTAGTTTGTAAATGATATATCTTAGTATATCCTAAAATTGTTAACATTAAGCTACTTCAAATTAAATATCTTAGATGTGCCATAGTAATGATTAGCATAATTTATATGAATAACAAATAAAATGATGATGCTGAAGTTTTTTCTAAAGCAATAATTCATTATTCATAAATGTGTAAGTGTTATTCATGGCAGCCCCTATCAACACTGAGAGCTAATTCAGTGTACATGGAAGAACAGTTTAAATATTAACCAAGCCATCAATCATTCTCTCATCTTAGTCTTAGTTAATAAGACTTTTAAAAACATTTCTTTCCTATCTCCTGAAAGAATGCACACAGTCAAATTGGAATTTTCTAAAAACTGAATCAAACTGTTCTCTAAATTCCATAATTTTTATATGTACAAAGGTTACAACTATTGAGCATAATAGTCAATTTAATTTCAACTTCATTTAATTCAATTTCAAACTTACAAGGGTACTTTAAGTCTTAGATTTGATCATGATCAGTTTTTACCATCACCAGTATAGATATTTTAAACAATATGATTATAGTTTATAGACTGGCAGGTTTCTTTCTGGATTAACAGAGAAAAGTTTATTGTTTTTGTTTTTTAATGTAAATATTGACATATGCTTGTATTTTTATCTGCTTTCTGATTTATCTAATGAATTTACAACAGTAGCTTAATTCTTCATGGTACTATACTATAAGCAACCACAATGAAATATGAACTTCAATCATATTTCAAGAAAATTCTTGTTTTTTTTAACCTAAGGAGAATAATTTTAGAGATATGTATTTGCTTCATACAGAAAACAAAGACTATATCACACAAACTTTATCATGTATTCTTTCTATATGTGAATAGTCTAAGTAAATTAACCTAGATATCTTTATTTACTTAACTGAAACTAGTTATCCCCAAATAATGAGGACATTTGCAATAATGAAAAAGTGCCATAGAACATGCTTAAAATGTTGCTCAGGAAATCCTTTTTTATTAAATAAAAAATAGTCTTGATTTGGACTTAGGAGAATGAGCAAACAAACAAACAAAAAATCCATCCTGTGCGCCTACAGATAAGTTCTAGGCTCATGTCAATTTCTGCATCCAACAGAACATGCCTACCTAAGTTATTAAACTTTAATTAAGATATCTGAGGCAGCCTGTGTCACCCTCCTCTCACCTATTTGTAGAAAACGCACACAGGATATGCTGTACTTAGATTTTAAACTACAATCCACTTCTCAAGCTAATGACATATAAAACATAGGAAGTGCTAAAAGCTAGTTTAAGAACCAGGAGAAGGACTAGTAACTTCTACGGATAACACAAAATGTAAATTTGAGGACTATTTTCCTTCCTTCCTTCCTTCCTTCCTTCCTTCCTTCCTTCCTTCCTTCCTTCCTTTCTTTCTTTCTTTCTTTCTTTCTTTCTTTCTTTCTTTCTTTCTTTCTTTCTCCTCTCTCCTTCCTTCCTTCCTTCCTTCCTTCCTTCCTTCCTTCCTTCCTTCCTTCCTTCCTTCCTTCCTTCCTTCCTTCCTGTCTTTCATGTGTATGAATCTTAATTTTTCTTCAATAATTTATATTTTATTTATTTTCCATCACCATTACAGCCCTCTCACTCATCTCCTCCCAGTTTCACCCTTACAAATCCCTTCCCGCATCACCCCTACCATACTCCTTACAGAAGGGGAAGCCCCATGAGTTACCACCCTAATCTGGAGATGGAGAGATGGCTCGGCCACTAAAGGCTAGGATCAAAACCAAAAATATAAGAGGGCTGTTTTTCTTAGTAATGGTTTCCACTGAAGTACTTCAGTCAAAGAGTAAAGTTTTGTTTGCCTGGTGACCATGCTGTTCTCACAGGCATTTTGCTGAGAAATTTCATACCCTCACCAATGACCTTAATTGCCTACTATACATATTATGAAAAAGGTCTCTCCTGGATGCAGAAACGGAAAGACCACCAGGTATAGCAACCACATATGGCATATTAAATTGCAATGAGGCTCGGCACCTCCCTACATGTTAAAGCTGGAAGAGGCAACCCAATGGAAGGAAAAGGGTTCCAAAAACAGGCAAAAGCATCAGAGACAGCCTTTGCTTTCACTGTTAGGAGTCCAACAGGAAGACCAAGCTACACAATTGTAGCATCTATGCAGAAGGCCCCATCAGATACATGGGGACTCCCTGATAGTTGATTTCATCTCTGTGAACCTAGATTCTATGAGTTTTCTTGTGGTGGCATTGACTTCTCTGGCTCCTTCAAGCCTTTCTTCCCATCTTTCCCAGAATTTCTCATGTTTGGCTGTGGATCTCTTCATCTGTTTCCATCAGTTACTGGATGCAGCTCAAGAAATATTTCTAATTATTAAACTTAGAATAAATTTTCATGTAGAAGAAATAAAGCAAAACAATAGAAATTAAAGATAATTTGACACAATGCCTTTAGAAGCTTCATTTCTTTTCTTTAGAGCTAATCTTGATAGTTTGATCTTTAATAACTCATAAATATAATACTAAAAGATCCACTCACATGTTTTATAATTTTACAATATATCTGTAAAGGGGTAATGAACTGTCTATATCTACAGTGCTGAATTCAGTATTATAGATAAAATAAGCAAACCAAAATCACTTCACATTCCTGTGCAAAAACAAAATTGTTGACTTTATGTAAAATTATTGATATTATTTAAATCAGGAGATATTTAAGACTCCTGTATCTTTAAATATTCATATAATACTTTCTAAGTTTAATTTACTATTTTCATATATTCAGATGTAGTAGTTCCTGAAAATATTTAACATGTCTGTTCTTTTAATGACATATTAACTGAGTACACTGTTTTTACATATTCACTATGTAGCCTTTAAAGAACCAAACCTGTAGGCAATTTTACTCTTACATACTTTCATTCATTTGAAATTGCTTTCTTTATAAATGAGAAGTCTGTTCATTGTCAAGTCTTCCACTTTTTTTCCTTCTTGCCCCATTTCTCCAAAGCCTAAAATAATTAAACTGGAGAAGTAAACGCCATGCTTAGGAAGAAATTAGTAGAGAATGCTCTGTTTGTTTACCTAGCAAATCATTTGAGGCACATGATCTTAATTACTTTTAATTTTTCAAATTTTATGCAAATACTCAAGTTGTGAAATTTACATTCTATTTTTCTAGACAGCTTTTAATTAATAAATTTTGAAAAAGATTTATCTCTAGTAGAAGAATTTTGTGAAGGGGTGGAAGTTTAAATGATAACCAGATAGGCTTTGTTGTTTAAGGAATTCAAAAGAGGGTGAAAGTAAAAAAGTACAGTCACAATGTTCACCTAATACTACATTGAGTTCAAAGACAATTTATCACAAAGTAATCTGAACATTGTGCAATCCTTTGATTGTTCTTTATTTATTTCCAGTTCTGTTTGCAAATATGTACTTCTAGAACTGTCAGCAGCAGGCCTTCCCTTCTTATCTACTCCTTAAAACCCTTGACAAAAAGAGGATTCGGTCAGGTAAAATAAATGTATGAAAACCCAAGCGAACCCACACTTATCTAACAGCTATGCATTGCCACATTTATTTCAAAGCATCCTTCCTCCCACTCAGTGAAACCTGCAGTTGAGTTTAACATGCTCAAACCCTGTGACTGCCAGAGGCATTAGGATTGTACTACTGAAAATGCATTCAGAATCCTCAGGGGGTCTAATATAGGGTGAGTTCCCTGGTGGTTGATTAATACTCTGTCTACTATAATACTGCTGTGCCTTCATGGTGTTTATCCTAGCCATTCTACATACAGCAGTGCAGAATCAGCACAGAAAGTCTGCTTTGAGTCAGTACATCCACTTAACAACAGTGACAGTCACAGAGCTTCTTAAGATCCAGCATCAGCAGACTACAGGGGATGATAGCATTTGTACATAAATGAGATCATTTGGATTTTTGTTCTTTTGTTGTTTTGAGGTGTTTGAATATTCGATACGTCTTTGATAACCACTAACTGCAGTACCAGTCGTATAACCATTTATCTTGAGAATTATGATTTTCCCTGTTGTAGTTAAAGTGTAAATTGTTATTGTAGCATTTCTTTAAAAGAGATTTCGGCTACATTGTGCTCCAGAAATAAAATTTAATAAAGATAAACTACAGCACGTATACTGTGGTATTTGACATTTGCACATAATTGAGAACAAATATTTTATAGGCACTTCACTGTTCTTAAATCTAGGAGAATGAAACAAAAAGTCATTATATACCATCTTCTCAAGATGATACTCTAAACTTATTTTAGCCCAAGAGCTTCGTGTGTAGTATGATTTTTGTATCTGGAACAACAGCCCATCTGTGTTTGCTTTTATATTTAATTTTAGTCCATTTGTTTGGAGGAAAGGAGAGCTTTCATAATGTAGGGGCAGGCTTGAGGCACATTCTAAAGTAACGTTTCTGTACTGCCATTAATTTTCACAGTATTTCCCTTTTCATAATGATTGATTCTTTTGACCTCTTGGTTGCAAAATGAAGGTCATGCTTTTCAAGAGTAATTTCGAGAATTTATATTTTAACGGATTAGTTGGTCTTGTAAATACAGTGTGGATGATTCTCTATGCAATTTAGGACAGGAAAAGGTCTAATCCTATACCTATTTTTGGAAAGACTCTAACTGCATAAACTTAAAACCTGGGAGACAGACTCTGTAGCCCTCTGGTACCAGAGAAATTGATCAGAGCATCAAAACAAAAATAGTTATAACAAGTGATATTTACTTAGCACTATTAGTCTCCAATATTTTTTTTACCCATTTCTCATGCAATAGCTTATTCAAATAAAGATCTCTCTCTCTCTCTCTCTCTCTCTCTCTCTCTCTCTCTCTCTCCCCCTCTCTCTCTCTCTCTCACACACACACACACACACACACACACACACACACACACATGAGCACACACACATAGCCCCCCAACAATCAACTTTTAGTTATAAATAGTAAAAAATAAAATTACTACTGGTGGAGAACCACAGTTTGAATCCAGTCTTGAAAGGTTAACTATGACAGTAGAAAGTGCACCATGGAAATGTTCATACTGTATAGGGAAAAATCAAAACCTATCAGGCTGATTATTTTCATGTTGCAAAAGTTACTTGCTCTTTCAGAAGTTAAAAGTAGAAGTTGGCTAAACTTTAACTAGAGTAGTATTTTAAGAGATTTGTCTCTGTAGCAGATATACGTACCACTTTTAGTTTTGTAAAACACATAACTAAAATGCACTGTTAAATTGTGAGAAGCTTTGACTTAATTTAAACTACTTAATAATTGTTTAATAATATTATTAACAAATAATTTATAGATTTAACCATAAAATGTGTAAGTTTTGTTCCCAGCTGTTTTCTCTGCCTCTACCACCTATTCCAAAAAGAAGCAGAACAGTATTCGTTCTACTAAATAGAGTTTGAATAGAGTACAAATTTTTTATTTTGATTCACAATTCAGATTATGTAGCCAAGGAAATAAAATAATTAACTGTTAATAAAAATACTGAAGCTGTTAAGAGTCAACATTAATGCAACTAAGCGGTTTCATTAACTTCAGAATCATTACATATTGGATCTTACACTAACTAAAAAGAATATAAATGAAATGATAGTTCTCATATTCAACATATCTTCCTTTGTTACTTGTTATTGAATCATGTTTTCAGCATAGGTTCTCTTCTGTCTACATTAACCTCTTTTTTTCTGTGAAATATATTCTTATTGAAAATAGATAATCTTAATATGATATATTCTGATTATGATTTCTAGTTCCCCAACTTCAGCTAGATCCTCCACATACCCTTACCTACCCAAATCTATACACTTTTTTCCTCTCTTTAAGATACAAACTGTTATTCCTTGCAATAAGAATAAAATAAAATTAGATAAAACAAAAAAAACCACTAAAATAGGATCCAAGAAACAAATAAGCAGAAGAAGTAAAGCTAATGACAAAGCTCATGAAATACATTTTGACCCAGAAAAACACAGTTCTTACATGCAGAAACGTCATAAGATCAGGAAACCAGAAACCACATCATATCTGAAAATTATGTAGGTGGTAAAAAAATTAAAGAATAGCCGGGCGGTGGTGGCACGCGCCTTTAATCCCAGCACTTGGGAGGCAGAGGCAGGTGGATTTCTGAGTTCGAGGCCAGCCTGGTCTACAGAGTGAGTTCCAGGACAGCCAGGGCTGTCTGGAAAAAAAAACAAACAAACAAACAAAAAAAGTTAAAGAATAAAAAAAGCCCAGGCAAAGTATTCTTAGACAAAACTCCTCCAAAAATGCCATTGAATTTATTTTGTTTTTCTAATTTACTACTGCTGTGCATAAGGTCTGGACTTAAGTAAGAATAGTTAGTATATTCAGTGAGACTCCTTTGGAAAAAAACTAATCTTTCATTTGCAATTTAAGATTGCTTCTGAGTTAGGGATACAGACTGGGGCTCACCTCCTTTCCAGAGTACTGGGTCCCCATTACATCCCTGTCTGTTCAGGCCCTGTGCATGCTGCCATAGTCTCTGTAAGTTCATATGTGTGTCTGTCCTGTGTTTAGAAACACTTGTTTCCTTGATCTCATCTTGAATTTAAATTTTTGTCTCCTTTTCTGCAGAAATCTCTGGATAAATTGTTCCAAGGTTTCATATTGGCTAGTTGTTGATATCTGTATTAATTCCTATCTACTGCAGGAGGAAGCTTCTCTGGTGATTGTAGAGTAAGATGCTGACCTGTGGATATAACAGAATATCCTTTAGGAGTCTTTATTGCTAAGTTCCTTTAGCTTGGGTTCTTGGCTGCCTGAGCTCTTCCAGGGGTGGGTTCCATTTCATTGAGTGGATCTTAAATCCAATCAGATTTGGTTGGTTATTCCTGCAAGCTTTGAGCAGCTATTGCTCAAAGATATTAGCTTATCTTGCAGACAGATCACAGGATAGATACAAGAGTTTGTAGTAAGCTTGTTTTTCTTTCTCTTTTAGAACTAGAAGCCTCATTTGTTGACAACTCTATTTCCTGCTTTAGGCATTTTTTCTTTAAAATTTATTACTTTTATTTTTGCCTTTATTTAATTTAGGCTCATGTTTTCATAGGCCAATATTTACGTGTTCTTTGCCGGCAGAACCATATAGTAACTATAATGAGCCTACTCATATGTGCAAAGCAAATGGAGTTTTTCAATGTGGCATATAACCGGTTCAAATTTATAAGCTCTTTACCTGATAGGCAATTAAATTTTATTTCACTTTAAAAATGTAGTTTTGGATCAAATAACTTGCTTTGCATGGATAGAAAATACATGAATCTATTTAATGAGTTATTTCTGTGGAAATTGTTCCGCCTTTTTCTTCAATACACATTTTCACATTGGTGACATCCCTGTGGAGGTGTTTTACAATATGGAGACAGGCATTACTTTCCCTAATGTTTACTCTCCCCAGTAACTAATACTTCTTGTCCATTACTTCTTAGGTTACTTAGGTTCCTATGGTGCTTTTTTGACATAGCAGAATTTAGTGGTCACCAATGGACTCCAACGATTTCTGTCATGTATGTTATCCAAACTCTTGATTTGTCATCGTGTCATACAGCCATTATTTATTTTTCTCTTAATTTTTTCAATTGTCAGAATACGTGTATATATTTATGTTAAACAAAGTATTTTTTAGTGTTTCAACATGTGAGATGATGATGATGATGATGGTGATGATGATAATGACACCAAAGATCTATTACTTTAATAGTCATCATACATGCCATATTACACAATCCTATGATATATTGCAACTGTGATTTTCATTTGAAACCAACTCTGCTGGCAAGGGAGAAAGAAAAATAAGTAAACCATGAAATTTTAAACTACTATTAATCTGCATTTCCCTGAAGGCAAAGAATGCTGAACATTTTGAAAGTGCCTCCTAGTCATTTGTATTCCTTGTTCTAGAAAACTGTGTTTACTTAGTCTAGATGTTTAGCCCAGGGGATGACACTCCCCCTCCCTTAAGCAGTTCCCCCTTGAAATGCCTTTATAGATACACCCAGAGGTGTGCCTTAGTCTCTTAAGTCATTCTACATCTAGTTAAGTTATAAATACCACAAGAAGGGATAAAAGTACTTCTCTTCAGGACAATGAGAGAAGTCTAGAAGAAACATACCTTTCTATACTGGCTTCTTCATGTCAGATTCTATTGTCTTAAATCCTTGCAACTCCCTCCTCCATATTAGATTCTTGTTTATAGACCCCTGGTAAAATTGTGCTCTTTTTTTTTTTTAAGTCACTAAGTCTATGATATTCTGTTATGAGAGCCTCAGAAATAGGATATAGAGCAATAATTTTAAAATGTTTTAACAGACGTAAGGGGAATTGCCTTTCTAGAAATAAATTCTGTCTCCAAGATTCCAGTCTTTCAGTGTCTACCATGAACTATATGCATGATGATTTAGAACTACTCCTGACACAAATAACAGTAACATATGAGATTATTATATGTTTTAAAAGAAAGGCTTTCTCAGTAAGATACTTATTTTAACAGACATATGCCTGTGTCTCAAGCATTTCACTGATAATATATATTTCAGGAATTTAATAGAGTTGAATATGCATGCACACAATTGTCTACTTTGATGTTCATTCATAATTCAGTAACAGTTTGTTAATGCAAGAAGTTAAACATTAAAACTGTCAACATTATAATTTATGTTTTCTTGTCTAATAACACTTTGTTCTTTAATAACTATATTCATTAACATTTAAAATTTCATCTATTATTTTTACATGTTTAATAATTTTTAGGAAGCTAGTCTCTTAACAAACTTTGTTGGATGATGGTGCCTTCTTTATAATATTGAAGTGCAAAACATATATACCTTCTGTTTCTTATGTTTAAATGAATTTCTATTTTATCTTTGCAGGAAATTGTTAAATAATTAAAAACACTTTATAAAAATGTAAATCCTGACTTGGTAGATCACTTTTTTCCCATTATAGTGTCTTCCATGAAATATGAGGAACAATTTAAGCAAAACCAAGTTTAAAAAAACAACAGTATAACTTTGAGAAAGTTATCTCTGTGATAATAGTGTATGCTCAGAGAAACACAAAGATTGTGGCATGCTCGGGATAAGGGATGTGCCCAAGGATCAGTGGGGGTGATTGTAGCAGTGACTCATTGCACTGGGGAAGCAGAACTTAGGGAGGCCACGTCCTGTAGCCGTAAAGAAATCCTAGTGGAGCAATAGAAGTATCAACACATTCAAAAATCTTTCAACCCCAAATTTATTCTGTCTACAACAAATGCGGGCACGAGGGATGAAGAAGAGACTGAGGGAATGGCCTTCCAGTAACGGGGCAAACTTGAGACTCATCTGATGAGAAAGTATCAATCCCTAACACTATTAATGATTCTCTGTTATTTATGCTTGCAGACAGGAGCCTGTTGTCCTCTGAGAGGCTCCACCCAGCAGCTGAGAAACTACACTTGAGAGTTGTGCTTTGACTCATGTCAAAACACCCTGATGAGTACATACCCCCCTACTCATACTCACATTAACATACACACAATATTGATAAATCAAAAAACCCATTAATAAATAAATAAATACATAAATAAATAAGCAAAATTAGAAACAAAGAAAAATCTGAACAATCACAAGTGCAAATTTTCTGTCAATAGTCTTGTTTTGGGTTAAGACACTGTGGCTTTGTGGAAGTGTTTTTCTGGACTCCTGCCTGAGAAGCAGGTAGGCTTACTGCACATCTTCACCTCTTCTTCCTCTCCACAGAATGCATTTCCTCAGTGTCATCTCCAATTCTGTAGCTGACCACCTGCTGAGACCTCTACTTCCTCTATGACCTCACCTCCAGTGGATTATACAGATTTATACTCCAAACTCCTTCCACTATTCTTAACTCCCAGCCCCAATTCTAGCAAGCATTCACTGGGAACCTGCCAGCTACCCTAGCAAGAGAAGCAGTTAGGCTAGCTGAAGATCTTCACATCTTCGTCTCTATCACAACTATTCTACCAATGTTATTCCAAGCTCTGCAGCAGATTAATAAAGGACAAAATAACAGAGTAGATTTGAGAATAGAGTTCATCCTTCTTCTGCATCCAAGAAACACACGATAAATTTAAGGATAGATATTACCTCAGTTTAAAAAGATAGAAAAGAGGGTCAAAGCAAATACAACTAAGAAGCGAGGTGGTATAGCCATTTTAATATCCTAAAACTTTGACTTTAATCCAAAACTTATCAAAAGAGAAAAAAAAGTCATTAAATAAGCTTCAAAAGAAAAATATCTCAGGAGGACATGGCAATTCTTAACATCTATGAACTGAACATAAGGGTACACATGCTTGTAAAAGAAACACTACTACAACTATATTGACCCTCACACACTGATAGTGGATGATTTTATTTCCCCATCTGTACCAATAGACAGGACATCCAGTCAAAAACTAAATACAGAAATGTTGGAGCTAACAGACATTATAAACCAAATGTATTTAACCAATATTTACATGTCACCTGCACACAAAAGACTATGCCTTCTTCTCAGCACATCGTGGAACTCTCACAAAAACTGACCACATACTTAGACTCAAAACAATCTGAACAGATACGAGAAAATCAAAATAACTACCTGCATCCTCTTAAACCACCATTGATTAAAGCTGGGCACCACGAATTTGTGTGTCATCCTTGCACAGGGGCCATGCTAATCTTCTCTGTATCGAACCAGACACTATTGCAGATGCCAAGAAGTGCTTGATGACAGGAGCATGTTACAGCTGTGTCTTGAGAGGCTCTGCCAGATCGTGACAAAGAGGCTGATGATCACAGCCAACCACTGAACTGAGCATGGGAACCCCAATGGAGGAGTTAGAGAAAGGACTAAAGGAGTCAAAGGGGTTTGCAACTTCATAGGAAGAACAACAATATCAACCAACCAGATCTTCCAGAGCTCCCAGGAAGTAAACCATCAACCAAAGAGTACACATAAAGGGACTCATAGCTCCAGCCATATATGTAGCAGAGGATGGCCTTGTCTGGCATCAGTGGGAGGAGAAGGCCTTGGTCATGTGAAGGCTTGATTCCCCAGTGTAGGGCAAGACCAGGCAGTGTGGTGGGAGTGGTAGTAGATGGGAGAGCAACATCATAGAAGCAGGGGTGGGAGGGGGTGAGATGGGGGAGTTCCAGAGGGGACACTGAGAAAGAGGATAACATTTGAAATGTAAATACATAAAATTTCCAATAAGAAAAGTAGAAAAAAATGCTGAGTATCAACAACAACGAAACAACAGAGAGCTTAGATACTCATGGAAACTGAACAACCTACTAATAATGGAAAAAATGTGTCAATATAGAAATAAAAAACAGGTATTAAAGACTTCCTAAAATTGAATAAAAATGAAAACTCAGAACACTCAAACTTATAGAACAAAATCAAGGTTGTGGTTCCAAGAGGCAAGTTCATAGCACTAAAGTTACAAAACACAAAGCAAACAACCAATCAAACAAAAGCAGTGAGATCACTTACAAGTTACATAATCATGCACCTATCTATCTGAAAGTTGTGGAACAAAGAGAAGAGACTCTTTTCCAAAAGGAACAGAAGACAAGACAGAATCAAATTCAAAACTAAAATCAATAAAAGTTCTTAGTTTTGAGAAAACCAACACAATTGACAAATCATTATCCAAATTATATTATAGACCAGGTTTTACTATAAAATAGATCTAATTATTCTCAATGAAATACTTGCAAACCAAATCCAAGAACACATCAAGAAGAACATATACTATGGTCAAGTAGGCTTTAATAACGAGATTAAAAGATGGTATAACATAAATTGTTCTACCAGAAGCCCTAGCTATACGGCTCCTGGCCATGTACCCAAAAGATGTTCTACCATACCACAAGGACATGTGCTCCATTATTTCCATAGTAGCTTTATTCCTAACAGCCAGAAACTGGAAGCAACCCAGATGTCACTCAACTGTAGAATGGATACAGAAAATGTGACTCATTTACTCAGCAGAACACTATCTAGCTATTAAATACAAGGACATCATGACTTCTGCAGACAAATGGTTGGAACTAGAAAATATACTGAGCAAGGCAACCTAGATCCAAAAGGACATACATGGTATGTACTCATTGATAAGTGGATATTTTCACAGAAACTCATAATACCTATGATACAACTCATAGACCATATGAAGCCACGAACAAAAAGAGCATATAAAGACTGGTTTGAGACCCCCAGCACACATGTAGCAGATGGCTGCCTTGTCTGGTGTCAGAGGGAAAGGATATACCTAATCCTGCAGAAAGGTGGTACTCCAGGGTGAGTGGATGCCGGGGGTGGGGGGGGGGGTGGGGTGCCCTCTTATAGGCAAATGGGAGGGGAATCGGGGGAAGAACTCTGAAAGGGAAGATCTGGAAGGGAGACATTTTTGAGATATAAATTAATAAATAATTAATTAGAATAAAGAAAATCAAGAATTAAGACAGTGAATTAGAGGAAAAAAAGAAAAAGGAAATGAAATAACTCAACTGAAAAATGAGGGGCAGATTTTAGAGATTTATCAAAAAGGAAATTCAAATGCTAAAAACATTTAAAGAAACGTTCACCACACTTAGCCTTCAGGAAAATTCAAATAAAAACTACTTTGCTTATACAATGGATTCTAGTTTACTGGTTTCATGGATTTGTGTGTGTAAATGAGTGGATGTCTGCATCTGTGTCTGTTTCATGATTTGTGTGTGTAAATGAGTGGATATCTGCATCTGTGTCTGTTTCATGGGCCTTTTTTTTGGGGGGCGGGACTTTTATCCTTCTGTTTTTCTGTTTGTTTTGACCTATTGCAATGTGTTGTTTTTGTTTTCTCTCATTATATTCTGTTTTTAATTTATTACTTTCATTTGGAAGTCTGTTTTCTAATTTTTTGCTAATGAGAGTCAGAAAGGTGGTAGATCTGGAAGGGAGAGGAGACTACTGAGAACTGAGAGAAGTAGAGGGATAGGAAACTGTAAGGGAACATTATGTGACAGGGAGAAAAACTATTTTTAAATAAAAGGAAAAAAAACGAAGTGTTTTCTGGATTTATTTATTCTCACTTTAGTCTTTATCTGCTAACTTCATACCCAATATAGGCAACTTCAGGATGAAAAGATAGCTTACAGAGATGCACTAAGTAGAGCTATAAACACTGATAGAGTAATAGGTACCCAGATCACAGAATTCTCTTTAGAAACATGCAGACATGTTAATCTGCTTTAATGAGCTATTGCATTTTAATACGACCAAGCACTGGGAGTGTCTAATCTTCTTTAGGGCTGTGCCATATTAATCTACCCTTGAATTTTTTATAAATTTGACTTAACAATAATTATTAGAATTGGGTCACAACAAGTAAAATATTAAATTCTATTATGACACAACTTTCTACAAAACAGTTTTACCAATATTACTACTTAATTTCTTTTGGATATACCTAATTAGTAATGACAAATAATTTTCATTGCTATGTGGTTTGCATATCACTGCTGATTTTATTATGAAACAATATCCTGAAAAATGCAAAAATTTTGGCTCTGTACTATGAACATTAATTTTCTTGAAGATTCACAGCCGCTAATTTGCAAGGCCAGTCTTGATGCAAGTCTCTACAATTAATTCTTTTTCTACAAGTAACAATAGTCTCTAGATTTCAAAAACTGACAATTATTTAGCATATTCAATGCCAATTTTTAGTGTGAAGATGAATTAGGTGCAAACCTTGCTTGCAGAGGAAATACATGTTGATTCCAAAGATAAGATAAAATGTGCAAGTACCCATAACCTAGTCGTGGCCCGAAGGAGATGCTGAACAAGTTCCCTAGGGGTAGCAGTAAAGTTTATTAGGTAAATGATAAGAGTAGAAAATTTATGACATAAATCTGAAAGTATTTGTAAATGATATCTATGTATCCTTTGTGTGGCTGGAGTATATGCTCATATTTATCATCTGTTTGTCTGTCTATCATCTATCACATGATTATGTATGTATTTATGTATCCTCTTCTATTTACTCTATCATTCATCTGTCTGCACATATACAAATCAGATACCTTCAAAATTCAAAATAAACAAGAAAAGGAGTGTATACTAGGATGATATCTTTAATACTAACAATTAATTGACATAGCATATTAAGCATAAGATTGTTGGACGGAAATAAGCATTAGATTGTGAATGTTCACCAACACAAATATACATATAAGTCACAAAAAACCATGACTTACATAGTTGCATGAGTTGTGATCTGAGCTCCCAAGTTTACCAAATAATTTCACAATGAATTTTGGCACTGGTTGCTTATTTTTAGGTTCATCAAATCTGCTGTGCAAATTGTGACTGAAGGAACAACTATAACACTGGCTTTGTGTGAATTTTATATGATTGACTGCATTTTAAAACATTTAAGTTTATATATTTTAAACTTTATTTTATTGCATGAAACAGTATATTTTGTTGAGAATATGCAATACTATTTTGTAAAAGGATGACATATACAAGAAAAACTTCAAGTATTTGACCACAAACTTATTTGTAGACTGAAGTATGTTTCAGCCCAAGTCACAGGTTTCTACAGAGCAACATATACTGTATATGACAGAATGACTTCAAATCAAGAATACAGATATAGTCATGACAGCCTTAATCACCCAGCCTTTCTCAGTTCCAACCATCTGAGACCCACATAGAGCACTATGAGTTTCTACAGACATGTATGCATCTCTAATGAGAACTTACAAACTCTATGGAATATCTGTTTTTAGGCTCAATGGTCTCACACAACCCTAGCTGATCCCTGACACCCTCAGATTCATGGTTGTTCTCCACTTCTTTCCGAGTCCTGGGGTTAGTTCTCCCACGAATAATCATACCTATACTATACTAAGTATTTTATGTATATAAAAAGAAATGACATTATATCATCAAAACATTAATTCAAAGAACAGTGTAAAATTATTCAGTTATATTTGTTTATTTATTTATTTATTTATTTATTTATTTATTTATTTTTAAACTGGGGGCCATACCTAGCTCTGTGGCCTTACTGCAGCTGAGGGCTGTGTTGATGCTCATGCCCCTGTTACTACCTAAGATCATGCAGATGTTCTTGGTATGTGCTACTATGGATGGTATATGTGGTCTGTGCTTCAACAGAGAGCCATGTTGATGTGAGTGTTCTGCACTGTTGCCAAAAATCATCCTGATGTCTGTGTCACATATTGATATTAGACAGTATGCAGATAGTCTCTGCTATTCTGAAGACCATGTTAAAGTCCATTATCTATGCTCCAGCAGACTGTAAAGAGAAATGAAGCTACTTTACAGAGGTATTGATAACTGCAGACTCACAGTTGAGAAAAAGGGATATAGAATGGTTCTGTGATAAGTCCTACCCCATCACTCTGCCCTACCTCTGCAAAAAGTGACAGCCTTTACACATATCTATGAAAGGAATTCTTTTAAAAAGTGTGATGAGGAGCAGAGGTGAGTTGTGGGGAGTTCCCCGACCTCCATTTTCTGGTGCTGTGCTTGCCTTTCAGTCCTGAGGAGCCTTGTGAGACTCCACAAGCCAGTGGAGCCTTCAGAACACCTTGGGACTCTGTCCAACCAGTCTCTTCCTAGCCTAATCTGCTTGGGGCACAACCAGCAGAGTTCAGTCCCTTGACCTCCATTGTCAACCCAAGGCTTCTCCTGCCTTTAGGAGGAGTCTTGCTGTTATCAAGATCATCCTGTAAAAACCAGGGAAAACCAGTGGCCTAAAAGACAGCATAAAAAAATAATAAACAACAGCCAGGGAAATATGGTACCACCAGAACCAAGCTACAAGAAAATACACCCAAAGAAATAGAGGCTTTAAAAGTAGAAGCAAATAAAGAAGTACAAGAAAATACAATCAAACAGGTGAAGGATATGAATAAAAATATCCAAATCCAGGAAGTTGAAAAAAGAAGCAATACAAAAAACACAAACTGAGGCAATCCTGGAGTTGGAAAACCCAGGAAAGAGAATAGGAAGTACAGACATAAACATCACCAACAGAATACAAGGTATGGAAGAGAGAATCTCAGGCATAGAGGATACAATAAAAGAAATCAATACATTGGTCAGAGAAAATGCAAAATCTAAAAAGTTTATGACACACAACACCCAGGAAATTTGGAAATCTATAAAAAGACCAAACCTAAGAATAATAGGAATAGAAGAAGGAGAGAAGTCCCTCCTCAAAGTCCCAGAAAGCATCTTAAACAAAATCATGGAAGAAAAATTCCCAAACCTAAAGAAAAAATGCCTATAAAAATACCAGAATCTTACAGAACACCAAATAGATTGTTACAGAAAAGACAATCCTCCTACCATATAATAATCAAAACACTAAATATCCAGTATAAAGAAAGAATATAAAAATTTGAAAGTGCAAAGGCCAAGTAACATATAAAGGCAGACCTTTCAGAACTAAACCTGACTTCTCAACAAGGACTCTAAAAGCCATAAGATTCTGGACAGATGTCTTGTAGAACCTAAGAGTCCACAGATGCCAGCCCAGATATTATCCTTTACACTATGCTACATGGAAATCATCATCCCAGACTTCGAGCTGTACCATAGAGGAATAGTAAAAAAACCTGTATGATATTGGTTTAGAAACTGAGAGGTTGGGCGATGGAATCGAATCAAAGACACAGATATAAACACACACAGCTAAGGACACTTGATTTTTGACAAAGTAGCCAAAACTATTCACTGGAAAAGGGATAGATACCATCATCAACAAATGGTGCTGGTCTAACTAGATATCTACACATAGAAGAATGCAAATAGATTCATATTTATCATACTGTACCGAGTTAAAGTTCAAGTGGATCAAAAACTTCAACATAAAACAAAACACACTAATTCTAATAGGACAGAAAGTGAGAAAGAGCCTTGAACTCATTGGTATAACAGACAGAACACCAGTGGCTCAGGCTCTAAGATCAATAATCATTAAACAAAACCTCATGAAACTGAAAAATTTTGTAAGACAAAGGATACTATCAATAGGACAAAAAAACAGCTTACAGATTGGGAAATGAACTTTACCAACCCCTCATCTGACAGAGGCCTATTATCCTAAGTATATAAAGAACTCAAGAAGTTAGACACAACCCAAATAATACAACTGAAAAATAAGATACAGAGCTAAAAAGAGAATTTTCAACAGAGGAATCTCTAATGGCTATAAAACAGTTAAAGAAATGATCAGGCTTGTTAGTCATCAGAGAGTTGCAATTCAAAATGATCCCACATCCACTTTACACCTGCTAGAATTTCTAATGCCAAAATTCAAGGAACAGCCCATGCTGGAGAGGATGTGGAGTAAGAGGAAGCATTCTTCCACTGCTGGTGAAAGTGCAAACTTTTACAACCATTCTGAAAATCAATTTAGTGGTTTCTCAGAAAGTTGGCAATAGTTCTACCTCAAAATCCAGCTATGCCACTGAGCATATACCCAAGGGGTATAGTCAAGGGGGATGCTCTACTATCTCACAAGGAAGTTGGTCAATTTTATTCATAGCAACTTTATTTGTAATAGTCAGAAACTGTAAATAACCTAGATGTCCCTCAAATGAAAAATGAATAAAGAAAATGTGATTCATTTACATATTGGGATTCTACACATCTATTAAAAAACAAAGACATCATAAAAATTTCAGGCAAATGGATGGAACAAGAGGTAACCCTAGTTATCCTGAGTGAGGTGACCCAGATCCAAAAGGACATGTACTCATAAATGGATATTAACCAGAAAATATAGGATAACTACACTATAAAACAGAGATGGAACAATGCCAAATAACAAGGGGAGTCCAAGGGACAAGGGACAAATCTTTCTCAGAAGGGCCAATAAAATCAATTTTAGAGTTGGATGGAGGAACAGAACTGTGTGAGAGAGGGATAGAGAGGGGATAAAGTCGATGAGGTTCAGCTATAGGGAGAGCAGGGAAGGGAGAAGAGAAATCAGTAGTGCAAAGGTGGGGGGGTAATCTCTAGGACTTGGCTGAGACATGTGATGAAGAGGGACCCTACAGTGTCTACAGGGGAAACTCTAGCTGAGACTCCTAGAAGTGGAGAATATGGATTCTAAAGTGGCCACTTCCTGTAGCCAGGCAGGACTCCCAGTGGAGTGATAAGGACAGCAAACCATCCAAATAATTTTAGACCCACAATGTATCTTACCTACAAGAAATGTAGAAACAAATATAGAGCAGCAATGGAGGGAATGGCCAAACAATGACTGTAAAATCAATACCATAAGTATGAACTAATCTGTTACACTTATTGATACTCTCTTATGCTTGCAGATAGGAGCCTAGCATAACTGTCCTCTGAGAGGCTCTACCCAGCAGCCAATGGGAACAGATTCAGAGAGACACACTGAAATATTAGACGTAATACATGGAGTCTTATGGAGGAGTTGGTGGAGGGTATTGAGAAACCTGAAGAGGGCAGGGATTTCACAGGAAGACTGAAAAAGTCAACTACCCTGGACCCTTGGGATATTCCAGAGACTAAACTACTAACTGAAAGATGAGAACAGGCTGGACCAGCACTTAGCAGATTTGCAGCTTGGTTTTCAAGTATGTCCCCCAGTAACAGGAGCAGGGGCTTTCCCTGAATCTTTTGCCTGCCTCTGGATCTGCTTCCCTTGTCTGAGCCCCTTGTTTGGCCTCAGTGAGAGGATGTGCCTAGTCCTGCATTGACTTGATGTGCTGGAGATGGGAGAATGGGGGCCATAGGGGAGAGGCATGGGGAGTTAAGGAGTGTAGAATTAGGGGATTAGGAGAATGTCCAGAGGGAGATTTCCCTTCTCAGAGGAGAAGGAGAGGGATGATTTGCATGAGGGGTTACTGGAAGGAGAAAGGAGGCTTATATTGGGATGTAAATTGAATAAATAAATAAAATCGAGACAGGATGCTGAAGAATAGCTCTTCAAAACTGATGGCTTCTTGGCAGGGGTATGGGTAGGGAAGTGCTCAGTTTTCTTTATGCGGCTGGTTGCTGGGAGTTTGATCATGTTCCAGTGAATATATGGGCAACACATGCTGGATTAGTTACTTTTTTCTTTTACAATTTTCCCTCATTATTTTATTTCGGGAGACCCTGGGGGTCATAAGCATGTGGTGGCAGACCTGGGAGAACTGAGAAGTGAGTGTGATTGAGGTTTTATGATGTAAAATACTCAAATAATAAATAAAAATATTATGTAAAAAAGAAACACTACTACAGACCAGATCACATGTTGTCCTTCACATAGTGACAGTAAGTAACAATATCAAATACTAAGTGGAGAAGTGCTGCAGCTAGCTGACACTATAAACTGTATTTGACATAACAAATACAATGCTATTTGTTTATAAAAATTAAAAATTTAAAAATTATACAATTATTGAGGAATGATATGGATATTTCTTTCGGGAAATGAGTGAGTGGCTAGATTCTTTAGCTTAGTTCATACAAAGACACAGGTGGTATGGAATCAAATAATGGATAAAGGGGATTTATCAAAAACACCTCCAAGTTGGCAAAGTGTCTTATACATACAAAGCTCCCCAGTTTCTAGTAGATAGTCTTCATATGAATAAATTGAATATAAATTAATATTTAAATAATAAACATATAAATTTATATTTTAAAAGGTTCTATATTTGTAATTCTCTAATGTTCTTCAGAGGTTATTAAAATAAATTCAGTTAAAATTACTTAGTAGAATAGTGCAGACTTAATGTAGAGTTTTTTGCCAAACTGCATTATTGATTTTAAAATTATTAATGAAAACCGATGAGTTTTGCAAGTTTATAGTCTTTATACAAGAATATGAAGATCAAATACATTGCATTCAATTAAGCCTAAACTTTCTAATTTTCAATCTTAAATATAATTTCTTTCATTTTCAGGTAGACTCATTTTAAACAGGCTTTAAAATAATATAATATTTGTTATTTATGGTTCATTGAATTATGTTGTGGTATGTGGTTTGAGCATCAGAGGCATACAGTAGCAGGTATAAAAATTTTGAATGGGCAGTTCGCCAATAGAGAGTTTTCAGAGAGCCTCATTGCTCTTTTCCAAATGTGGACAGCAAAACGGGGTCGCTTTTTTCTTCATGACAAAATATTCAGAGAAATGCCAGCTTCAAAGAGTCTAGGTAACTTTGAGTCACAGACAGATCAAGCTCGCATTGGAATAAGAGGTGGGAATAGCTCCATTTCCTTTCTGCCCCCATCTCCAGCTAATCAGACATTTATTCTTCAAAACCTTAAATAATCTATTATTTTTAATTAATTTTTTATTGGATATTTTATTTATATTTCAGATGTTATTCCCTTTCCCCATTTCACCCCACCCAGGAACCCCCCCCATCCCATTCCTTCTTCTCCTGCTTCTGAGGATGTGCCTCCACACACTCCCTCCCACCTCCCCACTCTTGAATTCCCCCACACTGCGGCATCCAGCCTTCACAAGACCAAGGACTTCCTCTCCCACCTATGCCTGACAAGGCCATCCTCCCGTACACATATAGCTGGAGCCATGAGTCCTTCCCTACTTGCTCCCAGGTGAACACACATGGTATGTACTCACTGATAATTGGATATTAGCCCAAAAGCTCGCAATACAGAAGATACAACTCACAGACCACATGAAGCTCATGAAGAAGGAAGATCAAAGTGTGGGTGCTTCGGTCCTTCTTAGATGGAAAACAACTTACTCATGAGAGCAAATATGGAGACAAAGTGCGGGACAGAAACTGAAGAAGGGGCCCTACAGAGACTGCCCCACATGGGTATCCATCCCAAGTGCAGTCACCAAAGGCAGACACTGATGTGGTTGCCAGGAAGGGCAAGCTGACAGGAGCCTGATGTAGCTGTCTCCTTAGAGGTCTGCCAAAGCCTGACATATACAGAGACAGATGAACACAGCTAACCATTGAACTGATCAAGTAGTTCCCAATGGAGGAGTTAGAGAGACGATTAAGTAGCTGAAGGGTGTGCGGCCCCATGGGGAGAGCAACAATATTATTATATTTTAATGATGTGAATTGGTTTTTATTTTTAGAATTTAAAAGCTATTTAACATGGAGAATAGTATATTGTTCATGAGATAGCTCATCATTCTGCCTCAATAGTTTTCCCAACCATGGTCAATTGAGTCATCCACCTGTCATCCACCTATCAACTTTCTCTCCTTTTATTCTTGTTTACTAGAATATGGACACACACCAGTTTATACATTAAAAGGATCCAGTACATTTCTTAATCTCATTTTACAACTCTAGAGGCTATCATTCCTCTATCTTTTAATTTCTTAGTTTTTAACACTACTATTATTATAGTTTTCTTGGAGATAATATGTTGTTGTTCTGTGGACTTTCTAGGTTATATATTACTAGATGGAATTTCTTTTTTTTTACATTTTTATTGAATTTTATTTTTTATTTTTTTTATTTTTTAAATAATTTATTTTTTTCTCAAATCGTAATTCATTCACACAGGGGTTATAAACAAAGAAAGGCAAGATGTGGGGAAGGGAATGACACTGGAGTGTTGGTGTTCAGGGGGAGTATAGATATCTTTCAGAACCAGGTATTGGCTGGGTGAAGGTCAGGAGACAAGTCACTATGACTCTGCCTATGACTCTATTGTCCTTATCTAAGTTGGCATTGTCTGCCAAGGCTACCTATTTACAAGATCTGTGACTACTCAGGCTTGTAAATTTCCACAAAAGCTTCCTGTTTACATTAGCTTTTAGCCATCTGTTTCAATGTTTTTCCACTGAGACCCAAGACTTGGTGTTAGTATACATGTATGACAGGCCTATTGCTGATTTTAGGTCTATGGCTGATTTTGGCCTTCAGTGTGTAAGCAGGGCTGCCCCTGACATCTCCTCCTTCTCTAAGTATAGAAGGGCTGTGGCAATTCTAAACTTGTGAAGGCAGGGATAGAGGCCTGACCTCCAGTACTTGAAGGGAACCTTGTAATGGTTCCAGTCCCCTGTCGTTGTCCAGTGAGGCATGAGGGCCATACCCATCCCGATGTCTTTTTCCTGGAGAGGGGATACTTTTGATATCAACCCCTATGCAGTCAGGCTTGTCCCTCGGGGAACCCAGAGAGATATTTTTATCTTTTATTTATATTCCCTTGCAGTGCTTAGCCTCACAGCCTAAGCAAGAATTCAGATTGCCTGTCAGGGGGGGTTCTGGGTGGCGCCTCTCTGCTTGGTCTAGGGGCAAAAGTCCCCCCTTTTAGGTTGGGTGGAGATGGGTTTTGGAAACACCCTGTATAAAGTAACAACCTCATCTTGAGTCTCGTGGTCCTCCATAGCTAACTTATGATAATCTATCTGAGTTGGTTTTGCTACCAAATCATTTATCTGTGGTATCACAGAGTTAGTCCACCTATTTGAGGGCCAGGGACCAGCAGAAATAAGCAAAAAGAACCCAAATAATGGTCCCAAGATGGGAGGAAATAGGGTTAATAACCTTGGAGAGGCTGAAAACCAATTCTTGTACCAACATTCATCTGTCTCTTTCTCTCTCTGATTATTCTAGGTACCTTCACTGACCTATTTCATACTTCATACTCTCTTTAACCCTCCTTGTCTTGTCTATGTAAGGGCAACATTCTTCTTTAAGGGTTGTACACAGTCAAGAGCTGTACACAGCCTTTTCTATTGTAATAGAGTAAATCAAGTCTAATAAGGATCTTTGCGATTTTAGGAGGTCTCTTCAGACAGTGAAACGAGGGATTTCTTCAGATTAGTGATGTCAATCTCTAGCTGTTTGATGTTCTTGTCAGTGGCCCTTCAAAGGTCTGAGTAGTATAAGATCGAAGGCCAGCATCTGGGTTAGAACTTCTAACAGCAGACATCACGCGTGATTCATTTTTACCTGGAAAGGAAAAAGAAGGGAATTCTCAGGGAGATTTCTCCTCCCTGGATGTAAATTGTTATTCATCATATTTATTGTTGGGCCTGGCATTGTGGGGGGTATCTATTTCATTAATCTTTTTGGTAGCTGGTTAGCTGTGCCTTCTGTGGTATCAGATAGGCATATCAAACCTCGGCCCCTTAAGGGAACTGGGTCTGGGCCATTCCCTTTAAGGGTAAGAGGGTCCTTCCCCATATCTGTGGCAAAGTTTTGTTGGTCTCAGTGGTGCCAGAGGTAGTCAGCAGCAGATTTGCCATGAGCGTTCAGCTTTAGAGAGATAAGAGTGAACAAGGCATTATGGAGAGTTAAAACTCACATAGAAGAAGAAAGACCAAAGTGTGGATGCTTTGGTCCTTTGTAGAAGGAGTATCAAAAGTTTCAACCAGAGCTCCCAGAGTCTAAACCGCCAGCCAGAGAGCACAAAGGGAGGGACTCACGCACCTGTATAGGGAATTGAGGGTGACCTTGACAGACTTCAGTGGAAGTGGAGGGCCATGGTCCCCGAAAGTTTGGATCCCCTACTGTTTGGGAATTTGAGAGCAGGGAGAAGGGACTGGGAGGATGTTTGGAGCATACCCTCACAAAAATAGGAGGAGGGGTATGGGATAAGGGGTTTTGGGGGAGAATGGGGGAGGAGATAACATTGAATGGTAAATATGTATAGTATCCAATAATAAAAAAAAATCACAGATAAAGGGTCTAAAAAAAATGAGAAGGAGAGAGTTTATTTATTTTAAATTATTTTCAAAAGTTTCTAGGAGTTGCTAATTGGTTAAGATCCTATTTTAAGCTCTCCACAAAAGAGTTTAAGTCTCTGTTCAATATTCTCAAGAGAGATGTAAATCCTAATTTTCCTCAACAATTAATTGACAAAAGAGAGGTAATCTCACAAAAAGTAGAAGAAGCTATTACTAATTGATATATTATATAGTCTGATTAGTTGTTGGTGGTGCTATAAAAGTCCTTTGACAAAAGATTATTAATATAGATTTATATATCCTTAAATAGGGTCTTCATGACTCTCTGAGTGTGGAAGGAGTGACTGTTGGTGCTTCTGCCCTGATTTTACAAGAACTCTGAAAAATCGTCTTTAAAAACAAAAGAGGGGGAATGGTACCCCCCAGAAGGAGTCCCCCTGGATTTTATTTATTTACATTTCAGATGTCACCCCTTTCCCCCATTTCCCCTCCCTAGACACCCCCTATCCCATCCCCCTCCTCCTTTTTGCTTTTATACCATATATTAAGGTCAGTTCTAGGTTGAGGGTCTAGCAATACAGTAGATGCAAATAATCAAAAAACAAGCAAGACAATAAACATAGATAGTCAAAGAAGCAAGGCAATAAACAAAGCTTTGAGAACACTCCCATGAATCTGAAGCCTACTTTATTTTTCTAGCCTAAGATTTAGATTCCTGCCAGAAATTACTTCTTTGTTCTAGCCTAGTGTCAGATTTCTTCCTGAAACCTACCTCCTTGTCCTTGGTCAATGTCAGATTCTTGCCAAGCAGCCCCAAAAGCTCTCCACATCTCCCCCTTTTTCATTTCATAAACAAGACTGAGCCTGTCTTAGGTCATTCTGAAAGAATGTCTTACTTATCCATCATGGAATATGCATTATCCAAAGCAATGTACTTATGTCTTAGATTGGTAAGGCTCGGTGCAGAATCTTACCCATCCTTGAATTGCCAGCTTGTTAAATTAATAATTCTGTCTGGGGGTCCATTTTCAGGTTCAAGCCATGTATTTTGGCTGCCAACATGTTGATGTCAAGAATAAAAGTATTCCCAGGACAAAAAGGGCTTGCATGATCAAGCCATATATGAAAAATTTTGAAACTTGACCAAAATAGAAATACTGACCTCAGGCCATGGTCAATTACCCATAACCTATTATTGATAAGACAATATATTTAAGAATAATTGATAAATAGGAATTAATTTTCCTTAAGTGAATATCACAGGCTCATTAAATTGCAAGAAAAAGTCAACTTTTTAAAATTGATTATCAAGTCTTTCTTGGAAAAAATATGTAAAACCCTACTAAAGCAAAACCATAAAAGAATAATAATAAAGTACCTTTCAGCCAGGTAGGATAATGCATTCTAAAAGTCACATATGTAGATGACCTGGCATTGGTAGGATAAAATATTAATAGATGCTGAATGAGATAGGAAACACAATCAATTTTACTAAAATTTGTACATCAAAACATTTATGAATTATCTTATATAGTACTATGTACATGATGGCATTTCTAAATTTAAGAAAACTGAAACTACACAAATCTGTATTAATTTTGGAATTTTAATAATCATTCAAAATTTCTATTTACTCTTGAATTTTGAATGTTTGGAACTAATATTTATTTTCAATATTATTGATTGAACCCAAGGTCCTGCACACATGAGACAATAACACAAGCCATTCTTAAGATGGAATCTCTTCCCTATATCTTACCTTATTTTTTACAAGAAAAATAAAAGCTTGTCCTTTTAATTCTTCACATCGATTGCTGTTTTCTTTTCATGAAAAAGTTATGCCTTTTACACAATTATTTCTTCACTTGAATGTGATGATTATAATGATGATCTTATATTTGGTTGTAAAACATGGTCAACATTGTCTAAATGGTGTGAAAGAACATTTTTTCCAAAACAGCTTGCGTCTAAGAAAGCCTTATGTAGTGAGATTTTTGCTCCACTTCTCTGAAATCGCACTTTCAGTTAATATTCTGTCATATAGTAAAAATATATAGTTTCCCATGTGCAAGCTCTCATGATTTTGTCAACTGACATTTAGCAGCATTTACCTCTTGGCTGCCAATTCTTCATTTTGCATAATACATTTTTCTTACATAAAAACTGAACCAGGAAGATTTTTAAGTTGACATGTCTTTGTAGGATGACAGCCTGATCGACATCAGTGTAGTAAATGTGGACGCACAATGCAAAGAGACAGCCACCCTTCCATACTCTGACATTTTCCCACACCTCAGACTTCAGTCCTGGAATACAGAACAATTATAGAAGTAAAGCACAATGAGCCTTGAAGAAAAGTGGCATGATAGCGGTTCAAACTCAGCAGAGTTGCTGGATGATGCTCCAATCACTGGAATGACAGTTCTGTTCTTCCTGGGAAGATATTTGAAGTACTCGTTAGTGAACAAGGTAGCATATTAATTTTTGAAATCAATATAATTGTAGATAAAATCATAAATGCTTACTTAAAATATAAAATTATATTTATTTCTCTCTGTGTATATGTGTGTGTGCATGCCTGAATAGGCAATTTCAGACAGGCCCATAAGTGCACCAAGTGAGCACCAGTTTGGAAGAAGTCAGATAATAGCTTAAAGGGAATTGTTTTTCTCCTATTGTGTGGGTACTAAGACTGAGCCATATCAGCTGCACTGTAGAATATGTTTTAAGTCAATGAAGATTGACTAAATAGCAAGTAGTTGAAAATGTCTCATTTTCTCTGACATACTGAAATGAAAGCATATTTTTCTCTAAATTCCAAGTATATAAAGTTCTTACGGCTCATAATGGGCACACACATTGTTATAGTGAGTTTGTGTTCTATTAGGCTTGTGCTAATGTCATTATTATTATTTCTTCTCACATATGGAGCACTGGTGACAATGAGTCATGCTGAATGCTATATCTCACCACAATCACTGAGGAACAAATGCTATTTCTCTAAGGTGACAGGCAAGCAGGGCTACAAAGTAGAAGTATGAACAGCAAAACTAACAGGCAGCAGAGGACTGTGGGATATTAATAATATCAATGTCTTTAAAATTATATATCCCTGTAGTCTATCTGTAGCCATAAGAATTAAATTGACTCAGGATTTTACATAATCAGAAGTATTTATTGAACATTTCTTTCCAAGAAGGAATAAGAGATTAGAATCAAAGATAGGATGATTTCTGAAGAGGTCTCAGTTATGAAGAACTTACCCTCAGAAGAAAGAAACATTATGTAAATTCTAATATTCTCATTTTTATCAAGGCTGTAAATCACATATAAAAAGGCACTGAAGAAAGATGGGCAAGAAAGGATTTAATATTATTAATCCCCCACAGAGCTTTCCTTAGCACTATTAATGGTTTCAGCCTTCAACATGAAACCTTGAGAAAACTTCCTTAGAATATATGAATGTGTGTGTGTGTGTATGTGTGTGTGTATGTGTGATGTTTCAGAAAACAAAGGCCAGAATAAAAATATTTAAAATAACTGCCAGAGTACAAGGAGATCTGACAGGCTACTACAGGGTCCTTACATTGTGCCTTGCTAATGCTAGGCACTGGCAGTATTGGAAATTTCCATCCTACTATTTTAGAATATAGTTTTTTTTTTCATAGAAGCACAAAGCTTTTCCTTTCCTATTGTGTTGAGTTGGAGGTAAGTGTAGACAACAGAGAACTGCAAGTTAATGTGTATTTCCCCTATGATGTGAACCACTACCAAGATGTCTTAGTTGTGTCTTCACGTTTAGATTTTAAGAGGGAAATGGTGGTTAAAGCTACAAAAGAATGTTGGGATTTGTGGATTACTTAAGGGTATTTGTAATGTATGGAATGCAAAGTAATAAGGCAAGAGTTATAAGAAGGGAAGGACGTGTTAACTAAGTCAGGCAGAACTGAAGGAATTGATAATAGATTTGTAGGATTACTACAGATATTCAGGTCTGGAGGGAAAAATCCTGAGTGTTCTCTGGGTCCTGAGTTGGTTGCAGCATTGATTGTGTAAATGATTGGCATAGAAGTGTGTGAATCTGCATCTCTTTGGTAGCCAGTTACAAAAATATGAGCATGGGAGTAGTGTTAGGGAATAAAGGTGGTCTGGATGATGCTGTGGCTTAGGGAACGTGAGTGCACAAACCTATATTTAAAGAGCAGGTGAGCTGAGCGGAAGAAGCATGTCCATAACACACAGTAGGCACAGGGAAATGTTGAGAGACATTTCTGCTATATAAATCTCATTATAAAAACTACAGTAAGGGTGGAGGATATCTGTGTACTCCATGTGGATCAAACAGCTAAAAGAGAAAAAAAGAAAATTCCATTTATTCCCAAATTCATTATATTATTAATATTTTTTTAAATTTCTCTCCCTCTCTCCCTTCCTCCCTCCCTCCCTCCCTCCT
>NW_021620995.1:1224607-1240049 GCF_004785775.1 Grammomys surdaster | reverse complement strand
CTCTCTCTCTCTCTCTCTCTCTCTCTCCCTCTTTCTCTCTCTCTCCTTTCAGGGTGTGTGTGATGACATGGGGTAGGGATGGTGTACACATGTGTACCAATGTGTGTGCATGCTGGTATGCAAATCTGTGGAGGCCAGAAGGGAATATCTTGTACTCTTTGTGGTCTGCATTCCTTAATCCCTTGAGACACTGTCTTGGATCCAGGAGCTTGTTATGGTGATTCTCTCTCTCCTCCTTTTCTTCCACTAGAACTGTAGTTACAGGTACATATAGACACAATGAACATTTACTTAGTTGCTGGCCATCTGAGTAAAGATTCTGATGCTTGTCCAACAAGTGCTCTGCTGATTGATCTCTGTAATTCTTATTAGAAATGTCAAATATGAAAATACCATAAAAGCCGAGTGATGGTGGCACACGCCTTTAATCCCAGCACTTGGGAGGCAGAGGCAGGTGGATTTCTGAGTTCGAGAGTTCGAGGCCAGCCTGGTCTATAGAGTGAGTTCCAGGACAGCCAGGGCTACACAAAGAAACCCTGTCTCAAAAAACCAAGCCAAAAAAAAAAAAAAAAAAAAAGAAAATACCATAAAGAGAGGCTGAATCAATGTGAATCAATGGATCAGTGGCTAAAAGCACTTTCTGATATTGAAGAAGACCAGAGATTAATTTCCAGCACAATATATTTATATTTAAATATATTTACTTAATTTACTAATTAGTTTTCATTATTTAATATGATATAATTGCTATTAATTTTTTCAATATTGTTGTGTAATACATAAAAATTAAAAAGAATTCAAGAAATATATATGAGTTACTCATAATGATTCATCCAAGTGATTTTGGAATTCATGGAAAAAGCAAAGGTAAAGCAAGTTGGCCAGAAAATAAGAAGTTAATATTGAACACTAATCTACTGCTTTCTTATATATAGTGGAAAATTAACTTGAAATAAAATATTATTTAAATATCATAATACCTGAGTCCTAAATTTCTATTTTTAAATATGTAGCATATGTCAGAAAAAATAAAACGTAAGGTTAATATTTTGTCTTTAGCAATACAGCCATTATTGAGCTGTTATAATCAATTTTTAACTATGGAAAAAAAACTTTATCATTAAACAATATGGTAGGCTAGTTGGATAACCACATTGTCTGGTCCACAGCAAGTCATAATTGCCTAATTTAGTCCTCATATATCTTTCTCTGTCAAAGCATAATTTTAATTCTGTGTAGAGAGGAAAAAAAAACACTTATTCATAATAACCTCAACATTTTAGGATAAGAATAAATCTCTTTTCTGTCATTACTTTTAACCAGTCTGTGGCCTTTTCTATTGCTTCACAGATGTTATCTATAGCAATATATTTCTCATTACCATATTAAATGGATTCTGCAAAGACACATTGAGCCATTGTCACTCCCTAATATCAAAGTGTTTAATGCTGCCTAAAGAATCCTTGTGTCTTGCCAGATAGAAAGACAACAAAGAACTGAATATTTTAAGTGCTGAATTTTGTCTTCCTTTTCTGCACTTGCTTTTGTATTTCAGAGGTAAACCACCTTATGTTGTACTTATAACACACATCACAGAGGGACTAGTGAGTCTGTAGGATTTGTAGTTTGAGGTACCCACCCATGTAATTATTACTTCTCTTTAATGTTATTCCTGTTCTTAAGAGGATTGCTTTTGTTGTTCAGAAAGATAGCCAATGGTGCAGTGAAATGTTCTATTAGCTTCTTCGGCTTTCTACACCTCCATGCATGGCTGCCTGTTGGTTTAGCTTGTTCAATTGTGTGGCAGTATGTTTCCCAGCCTGTAGCTCTCACTATTTTGAGCATGTGAAGTACAATGCCTTTCTCCTTACTAAGGCATTCCTTGCACTGTTTCATCATCAACAATTCCTTGTACTCTCATAAAAAGCAAAATCTTTCTCTCAAATATATGTAGTAGAGTGACTTAAACACAGATTTTTTTTTCTGTTCAGTTCTCCAGCAGAGGCATTAAAGAAATCCAATGATACAAGTGAGAAAATTCATTCTCATGAGTCTGTCACCACTAATATAAGATAGAAAAGAATCCGCAAGCTGCTCACAGAAACAAATTTTTCCCTCCATGAAGAAAAAGAAAGTGTTATTCTAGAACAAGTAAGAAGGCTGTATATTTGACTCATATACGGACGTCCATCATTTAAACAGAGTTCATGATATTGCTGCACCCTGGATCTCCAGGTGAAAGCAAAACACATAAATGTGTTTGATTTGACATTATATTTATATTTTAACAGATTTGTTTAAGTGGGATAAACTTTAAATCTCAACTAATAGTCTCACAAATAGGGCTAAAACCTACATGAAAGTATTTTTTATTGGATATTTTATTTATTTAAATTTCAGATGTCATTCCCTTTCCCCATTTCCCCTCCCTAGAAACCCCCCATCCCATCCCCTTCTCCTTTTTGCTTTTAATGAAAATATTTTTGAATAATTTGTTTTTATTTTATGTATACTGGTGTTCCGTCTGCATGCATATCTGTCTGAGGGTTTCAGATCTCCTGGAACTTGAATTACAGACATTTGTAGGCTGCACTGTGGTGCTGGGAAATGAAACCAGGTCCACTGGAAGAGCAGTCAGTGCTTTTAAACACTGAGCTATTTCTATACCCCCCTATGAAAATATATTTTAAATTTGTTACACTGAAAAACCATACAGTTTAAATGAATAGTAGTGTTTCAACTTAATTTAAATATTATCCAAAACACTATAAATTGTATTTAAATTTATAATTCTTCTTCATTTAACATTTTGTCTAAGAAACATTCCATTATATTTTATAAAATGTGGTAGTATGCAATTAATACTGCAAGTATATATTATAATTTCTTTATAAGGAATAAATAATTTGAGAAGCAAAGATTCTATATTATTTTTATAGATGTTTAATATGTTTTTATATCCATACCCTTATCTGTGTTACTTTTCTGTTGCTGTGCTTAAACACAAAGACCAAGCCAGTTTAGACAGGGAAGGGTTTGTTTTAATTTACAGTATGAGAAGGATCAGTCCACTATGGCTGTGAGGTATGGTTACCAAAAAAATCTATCTTCAATTAAAGGCCTGAAGTAGAGAAACCAAACTAGAAGTAATGAGAGGCTGATTCAAAGCCTGCCTCCAGCAACAGACTTTTTCCAACAAGGCTGCTCATCTTAAGTCTCCTGAAATAGCACCAAGAAATAGGCATCAAGTGTTCAAGTACCTAAATGAACAAGGTGTGCTTTCAGTTATAAGCATCATATACTTCATCTCTTCAACTTTTCTTGAACACACTCCAATTTTGTTTCCCCTACTTCTCTTTTTTCTTTTCTTTTTCTTCACTTTCCTTCCTTCCTTCCTTCCTCCCTCCCTCCCCCCCCCCGCATCCCTTCCTTTCTTCCTTCCTTCCTTCCTTCCTTCCTTCCTTCCTTCCTTCCTCCTCCTCCTCCTCATCCTCCTCTTCCTCTTCTTCCTCCTTCCTTTTCACATTGGAGTTACCCCTATATGGGCAGAAGAGTACAGTCCAATGAAGCATAGGGAACGTATCAGCTTCTCAGTTGCTCCTCATCTCAGTAAGGTGTTTCCCATGTCTTTCCCTTATCCATGGTAGAATGCTGTCTGAGTTGATGCAGACGCATATAAACACAACCGCTATGAGGTCATGAGTGCAATCAGCTTGTCCTGACCTTCAGCAATAGTACCTAAACTCTGCCTCATAAAATCTTTCCATCATCTCTTGTGTGACATTTCCTGACCCCTGAATATATGATAATGGCAGAGGTAGCCACAGTCATTTGGGGTTTAGCACTATACAGTCACTTATTTTTTCATTTTGATCAGTTGTGAGTCTGCATAATTCATGGCCCATTGCAAAAAAAAATGCTTTTCTGCTGAAGGCTAAAAAAAAAAAATCTACACTAATCTGTGGATGTAAGGACAAATACTTAGAAGGCAGTTTAAGATTATGCTGATTTATTAATGTAATATTAGTGAGTTCTCTTCTGCAGCTTTTGAATGCCACAGCTATGGTTTGCTAACCAAGTTTACAAGGATTTACACTCTTATTATCATCACAATATTTTACTGTCACTGTAAATGAAAGAAAATTAAGGAATAGAATAAATTAATGGCTATGGCATACTGAAGCATGAAAACAGTACATGTGGAAACCTAGAACAGAAACAAATCATTCGGATGCAAAATAAAACTCTTAAAATTGAATTGCATTTATATTCAGTTTTTTTGGGGGACATTTTTGTCTTTTCAGTATTTAGTATAGTGTATTATTTTCATACAAACTTCCTTTTTTAATAGTTTTGGGTTAATTTTGTCATATTGATATATGGATCATTAAAAATATCGTATCCACGTGTGTCATCGTTTCATATGTATAGTTTTTACTCATTCACATGAAGGTTTATTGTACATTAGTCATTTGTGAAATACTCATGTTTTTCTGTTCATCAGTTAGGATTTATTGGTAGATAGATGATTACATGGAGATTTATTTATGAAGAAAGGAATTGTCTTCCCTCATTATGATCATTTTTTGGCAATTTGCTTGTATGCCTTAGTCTTAGTGCAAATTTTACATTATAGAATAAAATATGCATTATTTGCCTTTCTGATGTTTTTTATAGCTAAAAATATGTCACCTTTCATTTGTCTTGTGCTCTATTTACTTACACATATGTGACTTTTCTATTAAAAGTAGAATATTCTTCCCTGTAATACTTTACTAGCTTGGCTTTGTGTGTATGATGGACAACACCCAAACAAAAGATGTTTTGTCTCATTGTTGTAGTGTCTGTAACATGAGGAATATGTTCATGGATGTGGTTGTACAAGCACATGCACCATGGTGCAACTGTGGAGATCAGTGGATGACCTTGAGTGTTGAACCTCACCTTTAATCTCATTTTGAGGCAAGGTCTTTTTGCTGTTTGTGTTGTACTGTGTCTAGTAAGCTACTAAATCTACAAGTTTCCTGAGAGTCTGTTCTTGTCAGGAACCTGGAATTACATGAATGCAAAGGTCTTAGCTGACCTCAGTTGGGTTGCTGGATTAACAGTCAGATACTCATTTATGAATCACTCTGGCTACCTTTTAGTTCTTGTTTGTCATGAAACCTTTTTGTATAATATTCTTTTTTTTTTTTTCTTTTTTCTTTTATTCTTTTTTGTATAATATTCCCCATAATTTTCCCATAATATTCCCATAATTGTATAATATTCTTTATTTTTTTTTCTTTTTTCTTTTATTCTTTTTTGTATAATATTCCCCATAATTTTCTTTTTCATGAGTGTTTAACTTCTTATCCAAGATAATATTGACTTTGTTTAATGACTATTCATTGAAGGATATTTGGTCAAAAATAGTTTGATGTGTTAACTTCAAAACTTAAAGTATAGTTTTAAATAATAGAAAGTAAAAATAAGAAAAAAATCTATAAAATATATAATTATATATGATTCAACTTTTTATAAAGAAATGTATCAAATGAATTAGAATAACAAGAGCTATGTATTCATCCTTCTTATTGAAGAATTTATACTTACTCTTCCTTTCTCCTTGACCTTTGGCCTTTCTTGACAGTATGTAGTTTTTCTTACTAATGTTAGAAATATTGATGGTAGCAATTGATAAGATCCATTATTTTTTAGGATATTATGGCCATTTTGGGATATGATTTTTGTGCATAACTCAGAAACATTATTAATTCTAAAAGGAGAGTTTCAACCTTGCCAACTCATTTTTTTTTTAAAAAAAAAATGCTTTAACCATGTATTGATAATGCTTCATTCACAATTTTTTAAACTGGTTTCATAGGCCTTTCAAATACAAAATCATCAATATTCATGGAAACATAAATAAAATAACAGCAATATAGTAAGTCACTCAAGGCATATCTTATTGTAATATGTTTTATTTTGCTAGTATGTATGCTTTTCCACAATATTGTGCATAATAATAACCACTTCTTTAATGACCTCACCTCAGCTTTCTCCGACAAAGATTTCTAAATTTTAAAAATTATATAGTGCCCTGTTTTCACTTGCTGCCCTGTATTTAAGGGAAAGTCTAGTTCTTTCATATAAACCCTGCTATGGTGAGAAATGCAAGTACAAGAAAATACAATCAAACAGGTAGAAGCCTTTAAATAAGAAACAAATAAATTCTTTAAAGGAATATAGAAAAATACAATCAAACATGTGAAATAAAAATAAAACTATTCAAGATCTGAAAGTGAAAATGAAAGCAATAAAGAAAACACAAATAGAAGCATCCCTGGAAATGGAAAAACCTAGGAAAGACAATATAGTAGGTAAGTATCACCAACAGAATACATGAGATGAAAGAGAGAATTTAAGGCCTAGAAGATGCGATAGAAGAAGTTGATACGTTGGTCAAAAAATGCCAAATCTACGAAGTTTCTAAAACAAAACATCCAGGAAATTTGGAAGACTATGAAATTATCAAACATAAGAATAATAGTAATAGAAGAGGGAGAAGATTCTGAGTACAAAGGTCCGAAAAAATATCTTCAACAAAATCACAGAATAAAACTTCCTAACCTAAGAAAGAAATTTCTTTAAATATACAAGAAGCTTACAGAACACAAAACATATTGGACTAAAGAAGAAAATCTTCCTGCACATAATAATCAAAACACTATTAAAAGTTGTGAGGGGAAATGTCCAAGTAATATATAAAGGCAAACCTATAATAATTACACCGACTTCTCAACAGAGACTCTAAAAGACAGAAGTTCCTGGACAGATGACTTGCAGACCATAGAGACCACAGATATTAGTCTAGACTACTATACCCAGCAATGCTTTCAATCACTATAGATTCAGAAACCAAGATATTCCATAAAAAATCAACTTAACAAATATTTATCTACTAATCCAGCCCTACACCTCTGTGTAAGAGGATATTAGAAAAGAAATCCAATGCAAGGAGTGTAATTACACCAAATAAAACACAAGAAGTAGATACTTCTACACCAGCAAAACACAAAGAAGAGAAACACACACACACACACACACATACACACACACACACACACACATACACACACACACACACACACAAGTATACTCACATATGCATGCACACAGAGTGCCACCATCATCATTAAAATAAGAGGAACAATCATTGGTTATTAACATCAATGAATCCAATTCACCAATAAAACGACACAAGGTAACACAAGAGTGGATTCCTAAAAAGTGGATTCCTAAACAGGATCCATTACTCTCCTGCATACAAGAAATATACTTAAGCTACAAAGATAGATACTTCTTCAGAGTAAAGGGTAGGGAAAAGTTTTTCCAAGCAAATGGGCCTAAGAAACAAACTGGAGTAGCTATTCTAATATCTAATACATTCTATGGATCCACAGTCACCCTTATACCTAAGCTGCACAGACTCAACAAAAAAAAGATAATTTCAGACCAATTTCTCTTATGAACATCAATACAAAAACATTCAGTCTAATACTTTCAACCAAAAGAAATCCAAAGAGATGGGGAAGGATATTTCACACATGTCAAAGGAAAAATTTCACCAAGGTGACATCTCAGTTCAGAACATCTATGCCCAAAATGCTAGGGCACCCATGTTTATAAAAGAAACATTATTAAAGTTTAAATCACACATCAAACCCCACAAAATAATAGTGGCCATTCTTACCAATAGACAGGTCACTAAAACAAAAGCTAGAGACATAATGATACTAATAGTGGATATGAAACAAATGTATCTAAAAGATATATAGAACCTTTCATTCATACAGAAAAGTATATATGTTCTTGTGAGTATGTCAAAGAAGCTTCTCCAAAATTGACCAAGAAGATTGAATTATTACATTCTTTAATATCACCACAATTAAAGCTGAACTTCAACAACAACAGAAACACCAGAAAGACCAAATGGAAAAAGCTTCTCAACCATAAAAATCTCAGGGCCAGATGGTTCTAACACAGAATTCTACCAGAATTTCAAAGAAGAGCTGTTACCAATACTTCCCAAACTATTCCATTAAATAGAAACAGAAGGAACACTGCCAAATTCATTTTATGAGTCCACAGTCATTGTTATACCTAAACTGCACAGACTCAACAAAATGATAATTTCAGACCAATTCTGTTATCAACATCAACTCAAAAATACTCAATGAAATTCTGGCAAACTGATTCCAAGAACACATCAAAACCATCATTCAACATGAACAAATTGGCTTCATCCCATGAATGCTGGAACAGTTCAATATATGAAAATCCAATAATGTAATCCACCATACAAATAATATAAAAGAAAATATCACAAGATCATCTCATTCGTTTCTTAAAATGCCTTTCACAATATACAACAAAGGCTTAGAGAGATCAGAGTTACAAGGCACATACCAAAACATTATAAAGGCAATATAAAGCAAGCCAATAGCTATCATCAAACTAAATGGAGAAAAACTTAAAGCAATTATACTAAAATCAGGGACAAGACAAGGCTGCTCACTCTCTATCTATTCAATATAATACTTGAAGTTCTAGCTAGTGCAATAATGCAACAAAAGAAGATCAAAGGGAAACAAGTTGGAAAGGAAGACGTAAAGCCATCTCTAGTTCAGGATGATATGATTGTATACATAAGCAACCCCCAAAAGTCTACCAGAGAATTCTTATTGCTGATAAACACCATCAGCCAAGTGGCTGGATGAAAAATTAACTCAATTAAATCAGTATCCTTCCATTATACAAACAATAAGTGGGTTGAGAAAGAAATTAGGAAAAAAACCTCCCTTCATAATAATGAAAAAAATAAAATATCTTAGCATAACTCTAACCAAGCTAGTGAAAGCTCAGTAAAAACTCCCTTCACAATAATGAAAAAAATAAAATATCTTAGTATAACTCTAACCAAGCTAGTGAAAGCCCAGTATGATAAGAACTTCAAGTCCCTGAAGAAAGAACTTGAAGAAGATATCAGAAGAAGGAAAGCTCTCCCATGGTCATGGATTGGTAAGATTAACATAGTGAAAATGGCCATCATATCAAAAGCAATCTTCAGATTCAATGCAATTCCTATCAAAATTCAAACACAATTCTTTGTAGACCTTGAAAGAAGGATTCTTCCACTTCATGTGGAAAAAAAATACCAGGATATCTAAAACTATCCTGAACAACTAGAGAACTTCTGGAGGAATCAGCATTCATGATCTCAAGCTGTAGTATAGAGCAATGGTAATAAAATCTTTATGGTATTGTTATAGAAACAGACAGTTTGATCAATAGCATCAAACTGAAGACCTAGAAATAAACCCATACACATATGGACACTTTATTTTTGACAAATGAACCAAACCAAACAATGGAAAAATGAAAGCATCTTCAACAAATGGTGTTGATTCAACTCGGTATCTAGAAGTAGAAGAATGCAAATAGGTAATAAATTCATATTTAATACCCTGCACAACATTCAAGGTCAAGTTGTTCAAACACATCGGCATAAATTCAGACATACTAAGTCTAATAGAAGAGAAAGTCAGAAATAGCCTTGAACTCATTGGTATGGGAAGGAATTTTCTGAATAGATCATCAATGCTTCAGGCTCTAAGGTCAGCAATTAATAAAGGGGACCCCCTGAAACTGAAAAGCTTCTTTAAAGCAAAGACCACTATCAATGTGTTGAAACAGCAGTCTACAGATTGGAAAATTCCATACACCTATGGAGACTTTATTTTTGACAAAGAAGCTAAATAAAAAAAAATGGAAAAATGAAAGTATCTACAACAAATTGTACTAGTCCAATGGATGTCTAAATGTGGAAGAAAGCAAATAGATTCATAAGAATTAAGTGGTTTCTCAGAAAATTGGGAATAGTTCTACCTCAAGACCTAGCTATCCTGTTCCTAGGAATGAACCGAAAAGATGCTTTAACATACTACAAGGAAACTTGTTCCACTATGTTGATAGCAGCTTTATCAGAAACTGGAAGCAACCAAAATGTCCCTTAACTGAAGAATGGATACAGAAAATGTAGTTCATTTATACAATGGAATACTATTCAGTTATTAAAAGCAAGGATATCATGAATTTTGCAGGCACATGGATGGAACTAGGTAATATCATCCTGAGTGATGTAAGACAGTCCCAGAAAGGCATTCATAGTATATACTCACTGATAAGTAAATTTTAGCCAAAAAGTAGATTATACTGAGGATACAGCCCATACACTGTGAGAGGTTTAACAGGAAGGAAGACCCAAGTAAGGATGCTTCAATCCTATTTAAAAGAGGGAATAAAATTATCATGATGAGGCAGAGGGAGGGAGGGAACTGGATGGGAGAGGGTCAGGAAGCAGAATAGGGAAGCAGGACTAAGTATGGAAAAGAAACACGTGAGAATCCCAGAGGGCCAGGAGAATGAGTGAAACATTTTAGTTGGTAGGGTTAGGAGTCGGAGGTGTGTGGAATATCTATGCTATGCCAGAGACCTGGGAAATGGGGAGGTTCCCAGGAGTCAATATAGGTGACCTCAGATACGATGCATATCTGTGGGGATATGAAACTGAAAAGGTCACCTGCAGCAGCTAGCCAGGATTCCAGCAGTATGAATAAAGACAAAACTTTTGACCCCAAATTAGTACTGTCTACAAGAAATGCAGAAGCAAAGATGAACAGAGACTGAGGGAATGGACAACTAATAATATTTCAACTTGAGACCCATCCTATAAGTAAGCACCAATTCCTGACTATATTAATGATATTCTGTTATACTTGGAGACAGGAACTTATCATAACTGTACTCTAAAGACTTCATCCAGAAGCTGAATGAAACAGATGCAGAGACCCACAGTCAAAGACTGGACAAAGCTCCTGGACTCCTCTTTTAAAAATTATTATTATTATTATTATTATTATTATTATTTTATTATCATTTGTACTTAATCACTTTATATTCCACTCACTGTCCCCCTTCCAGTCACCCCCTCCCACAAGCCTTCACCCATCTTCCCTCCCTTCTCCTCTGAGAGAGTGGAGGCCATCTGGTTATCCCCCACACTCTAGCTCTTCAAGTCTCTGGGAGGCTAGGCGCTTCCTCTCCAACTGAGGCCAAACAACATAGCCCATCTAGTAGAATATAACCCACAAATAGGCAAAAGCTTTTGAGATAGACCCCAATCCAATTGTTCAGGTCATATATGAAAGTTAAATTGCACATTTGCTATGAGCAGGGAGATCCAGGTCTAGCCCATGTATGTTCTTCAGTTCATGTTTAGACTCTGGATTCTGCAATGATCCCTGTTAGTTGTCTCTGTTAGTATTCCTTTGGAGTTCCTATCCCTTTGTGGCCTGCAATCCTTCCTCCTATTCTTCCATAAGAGTCCCCAAGCTCCCTCCACTGTTTGGCTGTAGGTGTTTGCATCTATTTGAGTCAGCTGTTATGTGGAGCCTCTCAGAGGACAACATGCTCCTGTCTGCAAGCATAACAGAGTATCATTAGTGGTGTTAGGGGATGGTGCTTGCACATAGGGTGAGTCTGAAGTAAGTCTGATTATTGGTTGGCTGGTCCCTCTGTCTCTACTTCCCCCCACACACCTACATTATTTACAGGTAGAATAGATTTTGGGTTGAAAATTTTTTGAGTGGGTTGGTTTCTATATGGATTCCCTGGGGTTCCCTGGGGTTACAGGAGATGGCCTATTCAGGTTCTATAGCCCCAATGTAGTGAGTCACTGCTAAAGTCAACCCCTTTGATTCTTGGGCGTCTCAAAGGATTCTCAAGAGAAGAAGCAGCTAAATAAATGTTGAAAGTTCTTAGTCATCAGGAGAATACAAATCAAAACAACTATAAGGTTCCATCTTACACCCATCAGAATGACTAAGACAGAAAGCTCAAGAGGTAGCACATGCTGGTGATGTGGAGCAAGAACAACATCCCTCCATTGCTGGTGGGAGTGTCAACTTGTACAACCAATTTTGAAACTAATTTAGTATTTTCTCAGAAATCTGGGACTAGTTTTACCTCAAAAACCAGATATACAACTCATGGACATGTACCCAAAAGATGCTCCAACATCTCACAAAGACACTTGCTCAATTACATTCATAGCAGCTTTATTCGTAATAGCCAGGATCTAGAAACAACCTTGATGTCCCTCAACTGAAGAATGGATAAAGATAATATGGTATATTTACACAGTAGAATACTACTCAGCTATAAAAAGTAAGACATCATGAATTTTGCAGACAAATTGATGGATTCTGAGAATATCATCCTGAGTGAGGGAACCTAGTCCCTAAAGGACATGCATGGTGTGTACTCACTTTTAAGTAGATATTAGGCATACAATATAGGTACCATATTATACTCCACAGACCCAAAGGAGCTAAACCAAAAGGAAGGCCTAAGAAATGATGCATGAATCTAACTTAGAAGGGGGAATAAAATAGTTATAAGAGGCAACGGGAGGGAGATAACTGGCTGGGATGTGGAATGAGGAGGGGAATGGAGGATCAGATGTGGGGAAGGACAGGAGAGATGGCTAGATGGCCATGAAAACAAATGGAAATCTACAACTGACAGTCATGAGAAGGTGGCAAGCTCAGGAAATCTCATGGAAGAGTTGGGGGAATGATGGAGTGTTCTGAAGGTGATATAAAGTCCACAAAAAAAAAAGACCAGAGTCAAATAACTTGGACCCTTGAGGGATTTGAGAGACTGAGCCACCAACCAAAGAACATAAAGAGGCTGTACCTAGACCCCCTGGCACATATGCAGCAGACATCCAGTTCAGTTTCCATGTGGATCTTCCCAACGACTAGAGTGGGAGGTGTCCCTAAAGCTGTTGTTTGTCTGTGGAATCTGTTCACCAACTGGGCTACCTTGTCTGGTCTCAGTGGGAGACCATGAGCCTAACCCTGCAGAGACTTGATGTGCCACTCATGGGTGGCCCCTAACTTCTCAGAGGAGAAGGGGAGGTGGGTAGGAGAAGGTATACTGTGAGGGTGGATGGCAGAGGAGCAGTGATTATGTTGTAAAATGAATAAATATGTAAATTAATTGGAAAAGTAAAAATTTATCTAGTTATCAAGTTAACATGTTCTGGCTAGTTTGTTGCTGTATTTCATTAATCATTATTAGTGTTTTGAATGACTGATATTGTATGGAAAGTCTTTAGTGTACCAATAAAGAATTGACTAGTGCTCCTTAACTGTTATTATTTCATGTGTTAGGAAGAGCTATTCTCTTGCATCTGCATAGGCACATTTGAGAGACAGTGGCTTGCTTACAGCCATATAGCACAAGAAGACTAGAAGTAGCCAGGTTTAAATATAAAAATGACTGAATACTATGCAGACTTTCTCATTATCTATTTCTCTATCTGTATCTGCTTGTGACATTTTACTTGAATTTCAAAGTGTTTGTGGTACCATTGACATTGTTTCTTGGATAAAGAAGTAGATGTCTGGACTGTTAGCACATGGGGGACCATGAAAGGATAGCTTGGTTTCTGGTGGAGCACTGGCCAGAGATAGCTGGAGACCTACCCTGCAAGGGATGGCATACATTTTACCACACTCCCAGACTCCAGGCTGAATACCTCCATTGATCAGTAACTTTTAGTCACATAGGGCAATGCCCTTACAGCCCTTCCACAGGTAGAGAGTGTGACTACAGGCCACAGAGCCTCAAGAGATCTCCATATTAATAGGATTCCTAAAGGGCAGAGGGCATAGCAAATTAAGCATTCCTTCCCAGACCCTCTTCCTTACAAATGGTTATTTAACTCAGGCCTGCCCTTAGAAACGGGAAGGTACAGCTTCATCCACTTTTCGCCATGACAATAAACCTTTTTTTAAATTGGATATTTTATTTACAGTTCAGATGTTATCCCCTTACCCAATTCCTCACCACCATCCAGGAACCCCTTATCCCATCGTCCTTCCTCCTGCTTCTCTGCGAATGTGCCCTCACCTACCCCCCAACTCCTACCTTACCATCCTCGAATTTCCCCACACATGGTGTCCAGCCTTCATGGGACCAAGGACTTCCTCTCCCACCTATGCCCAACAGGGCCATCCTCCCTTATGTATACAGCTAGAGCCATGGATCCCTTCCAAAGTGCTCCCAGGCTGGTGGTATTCATTCACTGATTATTGGATATTAGCCCAGAAGCTTGAAATACCCAAGATTCAACTCACAGACCACATGAAGCTCATGAAGAAGGACAATAAACCTTTTAAAACCATGGACTTCTTCGTGTCTTTGGGGCCCCACCATGGGAAACCGTGGAGAAGACCTTTGACTACTAAGCCTCTGCTTAATATCCCACTGGAAGACTTCTCTATGTTCCCACCACAAAGGCCACCAACTCAAGCAAGCTAGCAGACCCAGCCAAGTGAGTGCCATAACCAAGAGTCTCTACCATGTAGGGTGCTTCTGGAGCTTCTCTCCCTCACTTCTCTCGGCTGCGAGCAGGTCCAACCCATATGCTCACCCCATCTCGATTCTTCCACGGCTCCCAGTGGAATCTGGGACCCCAAGGATAGAGACCACTGGTCTCCCAGTCAGCTGCTTCTGCACAAAGGCCCCCCCACTCAGGAGCTCTGCCCCTGTGGGACTTCAGGCTGAGACCTTTCCATGCCCAGGTGGAGCCTCGAGGCTTCTCAGCGCAGCGTCTGTCCACTGCATGGAGTGAACTCAAATTCCTGAGCTACTGCCTCCCTGAGGCATGGTGGACATGTGGGAACCACAACACATCCCAACAGGACCCACGCCCATACTTGAGCTACAGCCCCACAAGCAGAATGATGCTTTGATTTACTTTTCAACTCATTTGTTATTGGCTTGGTTTTTTAAGACAGACTCACTGAGTAGCCTTGAATGAATTCTACCTACTGTAATTCTTCTGCCTCAGTCTCTCCAAGTGCAAAGATTATAGGAAACGGTCACTATCTTCAGCTTTAATGCTATTTCATTTACATCTGACCCACAAATCCAAAACAAAAAGAGAATTTACTGGAGACTGGTAGGCTTTTGAATACTCAGTGAGCAATGTTACTAACACACCTCCTCCAAGAAAGTATGCCTATTAGATTTCTACTCTACACTTCTACTAACTGGGGACCAAGCATTCAAATACAACTACCTATGAGGATCATTCTCATTCATGTATCTTTGAAATTTCCTACATTTAGCTTTATAATGGGGCAGAGTTATATGTTTTCCACTGGGGCTTGAGTTTATCAGTAAGAACTATCAACTAAACAACATTTGTGCTACTTAGTTATTGTTATTTTTAATAATTGTGTAATATTTTAACATTCCTTTCCTATAAGTTTTCTGTGCTGTTTCTTCTTCTTCTTCTTCTTCTTCTTCTTCTTCTTCTTCTTCT
>NW_021620995.1:1214635-1224507 GCF_004785775.1 Grammomys surdaster | reverse complement strand
CTTCTCCTTCTCCTCCTCCTCCTCCTCCTTCTCCTCCTCCTCCTCCTCCTCCTCCTCCTCCTTCTTCTTCTCCTTCTCCTTCTTCTTGCTTCTGCTTCTGTTTTTTCTTTTCCCCTTCTAGATTATTAAAGCAGCTACATCATCATAACTTTCATGTTGCTTACTTGAATGAACACAACTTACTAGTGGTTACATGGCTGAGGCTATAACTTCCCTACCCCCAGCAATCATTAAATTTACAAAGCTCTTCAATGGTAAGGTGAACCTCATGAGCCTACCCACACCCTTGTTTTAATACTAAGGTGATTGGTTTTGTGTAGGACTTAGGCAGGCAACCATTGCTGTTATGGATTCATAGGTGCAATAGCCATACCATGAACAGAAGGCAACAACCTTCAATTGTTGTTGTAATTGTTTAAACATAACATAACATTTACCATTTTTGCTACAAAATAAATTATCTATTGTCATGTTGTTAAAATGGCCTATTCATTGTAAATTTTTATAACAGATTCTATTTAATATTCTCCTTATGATTTAGTAAAAAGTATGAGTGGAACTTAATTCTTAGAATTTTAAATATTTATTTAATTTATAACATAATCTACTACCATTCTTTTGAGTAAATTCATATATTTTAATAATAAATTTTCATCATTTTCATCCTCTATTACACTTTTTCATTCTCTCTCTAAGTTCTTTATTCTTCAAGAAAAGTTTCCTACTTTCATGTATGTTTCTAGTTTGAATTGTTTATCATTCAATGTTGAGAACTGTAAAATCAGTTGGCATAATCATAAATGTAAAGTGTTTATAATTTTATAAAATTTAAAAGGCAGTTTGATAAATGCCCACTTCACAAAACAATAGTAATGGCTTTTCCACAGGGGCCTTTGACTTTTCCAGGCAAGGGCTTTTGGATAGTTTTACAGTACCAGGAATCAATGCCATCCTCTGGAAAAAGGCTCAAAACCAATCAGAAAGTGGTTAGCTAACCCCAAAATAGCAATGCCACTACTATCTAAGTGAGCATATCTGTCTTCTTTCCAGCTAGACTGATGTAGTAGCATGTAGGGTACACAGCTGGATAAAACTGTTGATGTTTTTTCTCTCCAAGGAGTATGGCGAGCATTTTCCTGGACTTTGAAAGCTAGTCAGCAGGGAGATATCTTCCAGTTCAACTGAGTACAACTGGTGTGTGTGTGTGTGTGTGTGTGTGTGTGTCTGTGTGTCTGTGTTTCTGTGTGTCTGTGTGACAGTCTTATTGTGTAGACCAGCCTTACATAGAACTCACTATGTAGGTCTGGTCAGCCTTGAACTCACAGAGTTCTGCCTGCCTCTATATATCTATTGATGGGATTTGTAGTGTATATCTCAAGTCCAGTTCATGTAGAAATTATTTCTAAAGAGAAAATTTGGAGTAGCAAGAGAATGTTTAGATATTTTAGCATTTTTAATAAATTCTAATTGATGATGGTAATTCAAACTTTTTTCTTTTTTTTTTTTTTTTGGTTGTTCTAAAGTGTTCTGGAATTTAATTACTTTCAACATAGCTGTTATTTACAGTTGCCTTTGAGCAAGAAGGCACTCAATATAGAGTCAGAGGGTACATAGAAAGAATTAAGGTACATATCTTTTTATGATATGGTTGTGATGTATCTTTATATTTGGGTTTTTATTATACTAAAATTTGGACACAAATATCATGGCAAAATATCATTATTTGAGTTTTAATGGAAAAACATAAGTATAAAGAATTTTTATTATGTTTTATTATTTACTAGATTATAAATGAGTCTTTTTAATAAGCTTTTTTTACAGTGATTATCATGAAATCAAAAATGATTCAACCAGACATGAAGATATTATGCTAAAATATTTTATTTTATGTGAATAGAAGACTGTTTACATTCATTTTAAAAATCAGAGACTAAATATAGATTATTGAGTTCTAATTTAGTAATTTTTTGTTTGCACTTCCTTGAGTAAATTTTAGCTAATTATCTTTTGCATGGAACAAGAACACAATTCCTAATGTTTTGACAAGCAGCAAATTGCACATTAGTTAGCTGTAAAGAAATCTATTAGGAACAGTTGTCCATGTTGAAGATTCTTCTTTGAAATAGCAAATTAATTTAAGCCTCATCATTCACATTAAATGTATCATGACATCAAAGTATTGGTTAGTAAGAGAAACCCTAGAAATAGATACCAAACCTAACCTACTAAACATCAGGGGAAACCAGATCTTGCAATAAGAAGAAAGAAGGAAGCATACAAGTCCTATGTTATCATCATGATGCCTTTTGCTCTTTAGATTTTTATCCATCATTCACTTAGCTCAATTATTCTGCTAATTATATTATCTGTGGTATAATATAAACATAGCATTTATTTCCACTGAGAAATGTTAATTACAGAGTGTTTAGCTTTTTTTCTTCTGTTCCAAGGTTTCTTTCACTTTTAACTCTTGAGGAAATGTTAGCTTCTGGATATATTCTGATGGTTTTTACAATGTAGTAACACCAATGGATATATGGTGATCCTAATTTCCCTGAAATAACATTTTAATTGACTGGCTAAAACAGAGCCATCCATGAATATAATTATTTAGCTTATGAAAAATACACGGCTCAGTAATAAATACTATTTTCTATTTGTGGGAGCATGAGTTAAATTTTTTTTTCAATTTTTCTAACATTATTTATTCTTTACAAGTGCTCAGTTACGTTAATTGTTTTAGATGCATGTCTCTTTATTTACTGCTCCAATTACCTAAAACATTAATAGACTCACACTAAGAATGGGAAAACTAAATCACAACGTGCAAGTGTAGTAACTTGACCAACTATACAAGAAGGAGCATATAGCTATACATATCAGGCTTTTTTGAGAGAAATTTGTATTTTGAGGGAAAGATGCATTGTTTTTACATTGATAGGGACATAGGAAAGGAAATATGGCAATCAACAGTCAATATATTGATAAAGACATGTTGGTGCCATTAGTGACTTTGGAAAGTGTCTTAATCAGTTTTTCTACTCCTGCACAACATCATGACCAAGAAGCAAGTTAGGGAGGAAAGGGTTTATTCAGCTTACACTTTCATGTTGCTCTTGAACACCAACAGAAGTCAGAACTGGAACACAAACAGGTCACGAAGCAGGAACTGATGCAGATACCATGAATGGATGTTACTTACTGTCTTGCTTTCCCTGGCTTTCTCAGCTTGCTTTCTTATAGAACCCAATACTATCAGCCCAAGGATGGTACCACTCACAATGGACCCTCCCACTCTTGATCACTAATTGAGAAAATGCCTTACAGCTGGATCTCATGGAGACATTTTCTCAAGGGGAGACTCCTTTTACTGTGATAATTCCAGCTTGTGTCAAGTTGACACACAAAACTAACCAGTACAGAAGGGTAAACAATAAGAGAGTCTACAAGAAAAATTTAGGATAAGATATATGCTCTAAAAGTCATATCTCATTTCCCATAGATTTGTAAAGATGAGATATTTGTTAGCCCTTCTCCAAATCAGTAGAGAAATTCTATTTGTAGCATCTTTGGGTCTATTATCCAGTTATAAAATATGGACTATTCTGCTCTCTGGAATCTGCCCTCTAGACAGAGAAGGAATAACCTTTCAGTCTTAAATATAAAAATGGCTACTAACAAAGCTCTGATTCACTAATAATTAATATGTGACAACTGGAAGGTGAATTTATTGAAATGGGCTGATACTCTTATCATGATTAAAAGGTAATTATTAGATAAATTTCCAATGACAACAACAGCTTTTAGATATTAGACAATTATGATAGATATTATTATAGGTAATAAGACCAAGTACTTAGGCGAATATAACTCTGAAACTTGAACTAATTATAAAAGTTATGTTTGTTGCTGCTCCTGGTGGTGACCAAGCCTCTCCTTGGTAAGGTACATGAGTGTAATGTAGACACTCTCCTTATGGCAAGGCTTAAGGAATTGGGTCCCCGCATAGCATGGACCTCTGGGGAATATTCATGCAGAATCTCCTGGCTTTTCCTGAGGGAATGCTTGGTTCACTTTTGCCTTGCATTTGCATTTTTGGCTTTGCTAATGGCAGTTTTTATTTTCACTTCATCTGTAACAGTCACTTACCAAAAATCAAAAAAGGAAAGCTGGGACCTTGATTCATTCTTGTTGGTCTCTGAGGATTCTGGGAGTAGACTACGTTACTACTTCTTTTTTTGTTAATAATGATGATGTGGTTGAGTCAACATGAGGGCCTGGTCTGGGAACATCAGCTAAAGTCTGGGTGTCCTCTCCCGTTGGGAACTTAGTTCTGACAAAATTTGCCCTTCAACTTGTTGCAAACAACAGCTAGATGATTATCAAAAGGTTAGGAAGGTCTTGCTGGAACATTGGTTCCAAGACAATAGGAACATTTAGAGGTAAGTCAAGCAAGCATGAGGAACTGACTTGGGTTATTAATTTGGCAAGTTCCCTTGGCATTTGAGGAATTAGATGTCCTGATTAGAATATGGGGAAATGCTAGGTGGCATTAATTCAGAATTTCTTGTGTATACAGTTTATCATATGATTATACTGTAACTGCAATTGCTGTAAATCATGGACACTTGGTCATGTATTAACTGCTTGCTGAAGCTGTTTCTTCTTTCTTGATTCAGTTCAAGTGTTAGCAGGAAACCACAGCGATTGAGGAGAAGGAAGGGAAAAAGACTATGTGCATATTATTTTTAAACTTAGGACGATTTATTTATTTAAGTATTTATTTATTTATTTATTTATTTATTTTACTCCAGATTTTATTCTCTTCTTCTACCCTCCGACTGTTCCACATCCCGTACCTCCAACACACATCCCTGTATCCAAGAGGCTGTTCCCAACCTGCCCAACCTCCAGCCCACCTGACCTCCAAACTCCCTGGGGCCTCCAGTCTCTTGAGGGTTAGGTGCATCATTTCTGATTGAACACACACGGAGCAGTCCTCTGCTGTATATGTGTTGGGGACCTCATGTCAGCTGGTATATGCTACCTTTTTGGTGGTCCAGTGTTTGAGAGCTCTCAGGGGTCAAGATTAATTGATACTGTTGGTCATCCTACAGGGTCCCCCTCCTCCTCAGCTTCTTTCAACTTTTCCCTAATTCAACCACAGGGGTGAGCAGCTTCTTTCCATTGGTTTGGTGCAAATATCTGCATCTGAATCTTTCAGCTGCTTTTTGGATGTTCCAGAGGGCAGTCATGATAAATCCCTTTTTGTGAGCGCTCCATAGCCTCAGTGAGAGTATCAGGCCTTGAGACTTCCCATTGAGCTGGATCCCGCTTTGGGCCTGTTGCTGACCTTCTTTTCCTCAGGCTTCCCTCCATTTCTGTCCCTGTAGTTCTTTCAAACAGGAACAATTATGGGACTGTGAGATGGCAATCCCATCCCTCACTTAATGCCCTGTCTTCCTGCTGGAGATGGGCTCTGTAAGTTCTCTCTCCCTACTGTTGGACATTTCATCTAAGGTCCCTCCTTTTGATTCCTGAGCATCTCCTCCCATGTGTCTGGTGCATTCTGGGGGGTTCCCCCTACTTCCTACTTCCCCAGGTTACCCGTTTCCATTCTTTCTGCTGGCCCTCAGAGCTTCAGTCCTTTTCCCTCATACCAGGTCAGGTTCCCCTCTGCTCCCCGCCCCCACTTAACCCCCGTTCACTTTCCTTCCAATAAAAGATGCCGATGCTGTATGGATACATCTTTACTGGTTTGATCTGGTACAGTTCTTATACTAATCTTGTAGAGGAGTTCACAAGTACAATATTGACATCATGTCCAGGAGACAGGATATCAAGGCACTTCGTATCATTACCCAGCTCATATATTCTTTCTATCTCCTTTTCAGCAGTATTCCTTTAGCCTCCCCATAAAGTGCGGAGCTATGTCATTTTGGTCAAACAGACAGTCTCTTCTCAGTAATTTGTCCAGTTAATTTTTTTCAATATTGAAACCTGCCCGTTGCAAAAGAGGAGAATATATCTGAGTAAGGTTGAGAGCAGCCAGAGTCTATGATATAAAAATTAATGTTTAGGAGATAATTTGACAGCATATCAAAATAAAAACAGTGGGATATAATGAAGGATCTAAGCCTCACTAGATAGTATATAAAGTATTATGATAATCAACTTACTATGTGTTGCTCAGCTTCTAGTCAGTGAGTCATTGTGCCAAATAGCTTAGTCTAGATTTTATTAGAAAAATTCTTACTTTACTTGACTTTTTCAAAGTTTTCATTCTCTATTGGTTGTTGCTGTTGCCTGGACCAAGACCATTGTCACAGGTCTCATTTATCTCATTCTTGCTGAGAGGAAATATTTATTTAAAGGCATATTCCCACTGACCTAACATGCCTGAGAGAAATCTTTCCTCCCATAGCATGATAGAATGGTGGACCCTGGGTAACATTTCATTTTCACACCATCTAATACAATTTAAACTTAAGAATAAGTGAATATATGATGACTTAAGTATATGCATGATATAAAATATATGATATGTGATATGTAATATATATATATATATGCATGTAAAATCAATCTCCAACAATAATTTTATTAGAAAGAGAGACAAGTGAAAATCATGTTAAGAATTCTGAGGATAATTCTGTTCTAGTAATTCAGAATTAATGTCGGGCAAATAAGGAATAAAAGGTATTTTAATTTTAAAGGGTTATAATGAAATTCACAATAACAAAAGACCGTTCTGAATGCTGTCTATTTCAGATCAAAATGCCACATGTACTCTGGTGAAAGCCTAAAAAATCAAATAGACAAAAACGAAGTTTCAAAGTTATATCTATAATAGAAAAACTAAAAAAAAGTCTTAATACAAAATTAATAATGTTAAATTATGTTTTATACATATTATTTATAGACTTTTTGTAAGTACTTAATTTAAGATATGTTTTGTACTAATATATACATGTATTATGTGTAACTTATTCATTGTCTTAGAATGCAGTTGTGTAATAGACCTTTCTTGCTGTTGAAATTTAATTTTATTTTAAAAATTCATATGTGAGCACAGTGAACAGCACACTTACAAAACTTTTATGTCAGTGATATGTGTAGGTATTATAATTACAGTGTCAAGAGGAAAGTGTGTAATCAAGAGACTATTAGCTAACAATCCTCAGTCAAATTGTATCAAAAGGCTTTTGAAAAGTATTTAATGGTATTGTGTTATTCCCTCACTTACCACTACGAGGCACTGGTTGGATAACTCATGAGAAAGGAAACTGACTCTTAGAAATCATGCCAGGTTAAAGGGTTCTGACATTGACAACAGAAGAATAAAGATAACTACAGCTTATTTGGCCATTCATTGCATGTTTAGGTGAATAGTGTCAGTGAGCCAGAAATAAAGGCCTTCAGTAGAATGTGTTTTCTCAGACAAGTAATCCTCCTACAGTATTTCTGCTTTGAATGCTTGTCATGAACATGATAGATGGGAAGCCATAGCAACTTGAAATCCATGAAAGGCAACAAAGAGCACAAGCAACTCACGTTCCTGCTGTGAAAAATGTTATATCTGCATTTCCTGGTTTACATGAATTAAGCCTTTCAAATACTTGTACATATTTATTTTTTAACAATTAATTTTTCCTCCCAGAACTGAGAGACATAATAAGGAATAGATAAACCCTCTTACATAATATTCTGTTTTTATAGATAATTTATTAAAAATAAAATCTACTGAACAAATATTAATCCTGTTGATATTTTTTTTTTCAAAAGCTAAAAGAATATTTCATACAAAACTTGGTCTATAATAATAGAACTTGTTAGTATCTCAGTTATAGTTTGAGATTGAGTTAGTTATTTTTTAACATAATTAAACAAACATTTGATTCACTTTAAAATTAGACTTGTAAAAATCAAACTGGACAAGGAAGTTAGTAAAAATGAAGTATTTCAGTGCAGTGTTTTCCTTTTTCTTCAATCCTGCTCCCCTGAACATATTTTTGTCTGCATCAGGATTTAACCAGTCTTGCTTCAGGGGAGACTGCTTTCTGAATAGAGACGTTCAAATCATTTTTTTTTTCTGTAAGATTGTGGGTAGGACTTACATTACAAGAATTCTCTAGAGACTACAGTTATAGTATGACTCTTTAGTGTTGACATAAATTAATTTTTCCAAAATTAGAAATAAACAATGTAATCTCTGTTGTAAAGATAGTTGTCTCTGGTTTTTGCATCCTTTTACATGAGGGAGCCACGTAACTCTTCATTTGCTGATTAAAAGTTTCCTGTTTCTTATGAGAAATAAAATGTGGTTTTATGACAAAAGACCTTCAATCTATGGTTCCATGTCATCAGCAATTAGAGAAATTAAAATTTCCTTTCTATTGCACAGGAAAATGTAAAAAGAGTGATTAAGATCAATTAGCTGTAGGAATTCTGTGTCAGTTTTCTAGGGACTGATTTTAGCAAGTGTCTGCTGTATGTTATATAGAATGTAATCACAACCCCTCAGAAGGCTTCCAATAGACAAACTTCTGAGTGCTTGACACATCATGAACCGGCAACCGATGCTAGCTCCTCACTTCAGGATCTAATCATCATTTTTCATTATCCTTACGTTGACCAAAACATTCATGGTCACTTATACTCAAATAGGATATTCTATACAATCATATCCCATATTATCATAGAAATCGAGCAATAGCATAAGTAGAAAAAATAAGTACTGTGCCAAAAGTTTCTTTTACTTTTTAAAAACAAGATACCATGGATTTCACAGTAGATATTTTATGAATCACTGATGGGCCAAATATACTTCATATTTCCATCAGTTAGCTTTGTATAAGTATTTTTAGCCCTCACACAGATTTCCTATTCTAACATCAGAATTCATCCCCATCTCCAAAATAGCTTTGTGAGAAAGTTTGACAAGCCTATATCTAATTATTGTTCTGCGCAAACTGGCACTAGGCAGGAAAATTTTTTTCTTCAGAAAATTTAAAGAATAAATGAGAGAACATACATTGGGGGGAAAAAGCCTCATTTGTAAAATTAAGAACAACAATATAGCCACAAAGAAACTATTTAGATTCAAGAGCCAACTGTATAAGCCATCACCAGAACTCTCCAATATGCCTGTTTTATGTACCAATCAGACAATGTATGTCTTTGTCTAACAACAAAAGAAGCATCACTAATTTTATGACGGATCTGAGAGCTTAGGTGACAGACGGTTGAGAGCTTTTGGTGCAGCTTCTAGAAATTTGTGTGGAAAAAAGCCGTGGTGGAGTCCCAGAGACTTTCCATGCCTGTGGGTCCCACATACTAGAGAAAGTTCTGGAGTTCTGAAGGCTAGAGGCTTTGGTGGTGGCAGGTCCCAAAGACTCGAGAATGTTCATAGTTCTGAAAGGGTCTATTTTTATGGCGGATGGTAGATGGATCTGGATGTACCCCCGTGAAACTTAGGACAGACCTGAGTTAAATAGGCAGGGAGAAAAAGAGAGGGTCTGGGGAAGAATGCTTTATTGGCTCTGCCCTCTGGCCTTCATAAATATGTAAATTTCTCTAGGGCCTGAGGCCTGGAGTCACACCCACTACCTGTGCACTTTCAGAGGGGCTGTAATGGCTTACATGACTGAACAATGTGGGTCAATGGAGACTAGACTGCATGTCAGGACCCTGGGTTCTGGGGATGTGATGTATCTTTTCTCCCTTGGAGTCTCGGGGTTCCAGACCCATGCTCAGTCAAGAACCAAGATACCTTTATGAAATCCCACAGGAATTTGGCATTTATCCCTGGGCTTTGACAAGGAAGTACAGGATTCATTCTCAGTTATTTTGGTCATTTCTATAGCTGGCTT
>NW_021620995.1:1202235-1214625 GCF_004785775.1 Grammomys surdaster | reverse complement strand
CTTGACATAAGACTGATATTATAATCTTGTTTAACATTATTATTAAATGACATATGTCATTGCTACACACTACATGTTTATATCCCTCCAAAACTCAAAAACCAAACCCTCCAACCCCCTCCAAACTATAACATTCCCCTCTCTTTATCTGTAAGACAAAATAAAATACATACTTAAATAAAGAAATTTTTATTTTCACAAGATATTTTGTGAAAAAAGTCTATTAGAGAGCTTTTTTTTTTCAGAAAAGATGCATATACATAGCACACAATTTCAAAATTCCCCTGAGTACCTTGAAAATATACAGCTTAAGGAACCCCTTTGTGTTAAAATTATACTATTTTGTTTTCCTGATAGAAGTGCTCTCAGTGCCAATCAAGTCTGTTCTTTCAATACAATGGTTAAGAAAATCATGTCATTGAAGCATGAAATTTTGACAAGACATTCTTATAAACAATTCCAAAATTTACATAGTTAATATGAATGTGTTAAAATATGCCAATAAATAACAGTCATACTATTAACTTTCTACCTAAAGACACATTAGATGATTAAATGGTTAACACACACACACACACACACACACACACACTGAAAATTTTCCGACCAGGCTGACAATGCTCTCTTTAAGAGCAAAGAAAAATCTAATGAATACTTTAACACTAGGAGTAAGAAGCTGTCCTTTGAGTTCTTGGCTAAGGTTGTTCAAGAGACTTGTGACTAAACATTCACATATAATAACCACTGGAGGGCATTCTTATTTAAACCACCACAGGTTTCATACAAGCCTTCAAAGAATGGACACAGCCTATAGGCTTACAGACCTATAGTGCCTTTAAACCACAATGATGTTTCAGAATGGCACCTGTCATGGTCAGGGTTATTATTACGGTAAGGAAATACCATGACCCAAAACAAGTAGTGAAGGAAAAGGTTGACTTGGCTTACTTTTCCTCATTTTTATGACATTATTGAAGGAAGTCAGGAAAAGAACACAAGCCGAGCTAGATCCTGTAGACACGATTTTTTACAGAGGCCAGGCCATGGAGGAGTACTGTTTACTGGCTTGTTTAGCACAAATTTTTATAAACCTAGGACTACCAGCCCAGGGATGGCACCACTTACAATGTGCTGATGTTATTCTATCAGTTACTGATTAAGAAAATGTGCTACAGCCATATTTATGGAGGCACACTCTTATTTCAGATACTCTACCTGCTGCCATGACAACTTAAAACTAGCAAGCACAACACTATTATCCTAACTGTGTAGTGGAGGCATACATACTTTGGCAGTGATCAATACCTATTGAGTTGGATGTAAGATATGCTGATCAGGAGGGAAACATTCCTGGTACTGCAAACTTAGCCAACTACCTAGGGCTGGTGAAAGATCTTGAAAGGAACAACTACTCTTTGCAGCAAAATCAGTCTTTTACAAGAAACCACAACCAATCAAAGTACAGAGTTGTAAAACACACTCCCAAAGAAAGATTGTAAGAGCTAGTGGAACACAGTACTTCCTTTGAGTTTGTGTCTCCTAGTAATGTCAGAACCTACACTCATAACTGCCTACACATGAGCTGAACAAGGACAACAGCAATAGACATGCAAATACAGATGGAGGAAACCCCAGGTTGCCTCTGGACACCTAAGGAATGTGGAGAGGAGTTGAAATCATCTTTCAAAAGAAAGATCTCACTAACTGATCATCCAATACCAACTTGTCAGCCTTTAAAACACATACATAGAAGTAACATTATACAGACTGAGCAGGTTGTACTAAGCACTGAGTAATGTATATGTACGTGTGCATGTGCACATGTGTGTGTGTCTGTGTGTGTATGCCAAACCTTTTTCATACATGATCATTATTTTCAGTGGTTTTAAATGGTTCAATAAAGCAAGAGATCTTTAACATGTGAATGTTGTTAATGAATAGACCCATTCAGACTTCCCTTCATGTCACATTGAAGCTAAGGGAATGCAAATGTGATTAACTATGAGTTTATTCTGGAAAACATGACACCTTGAGTACAGGCATCACATTATGTTCTTTTAGAAAAGAGCACATAGCCCATATTTTTCCAGATATATTCTTTTTGTCTAATGGCTTGATAATATTCTAGATATATTCCCCCTGATAATTATAAGAGGATTAAGAACTGAGTCATCTGTAGACATATGGAGATTTATCCTCCTCCATTTTTCAATACTGTTCTCATATTAAATATTATATTTGTAGCTTTCTTTGATATTGCCTACCAAGAAATTAATAGCATAACATTCATTTAAATATTCTTTACATATTGCTAAATAACATGAAAACTATTATGGAAACTTGTAACATCACATACCTCTTGTTTCACAATTTTTATTAGTTCGACAATTGAACTTTGTTTATTTTAATACCCTGCATGAAAACTGTACACAGCTATGGCCATCATGTTGAGCAGGAGTACCTTGGTATAAGATGCTTGGATAGAAAATCCATATGCTTCTAGGCTCATGTGGCTGTTGCTTTCCTTTTCAGGTGTTTCAGGCTTCTGTTAGGAAAATCTCTGCTTCTTGCTAATTTGTACAGGATTCATTCTCAGTTATTTTGGTCATTTCTATAGCTGGCTTATAACATGGAAGCCATATTCATCAGAGCCAGCCATCAGAAGAATCTTGACATAAGACTGATATTATAATCTTGTTTAACATTATTATTAAAATGACATATGTCATTGCTACACACTACATGTTTATATCCCTCCAAAACTCAAAAACCAAACCCTCGAACTCCCCCAAACTATAACATTCCCCTCTCTCTTCTCCTTTCTTCTCTCCCCATAAGATATGTAATCATTATTATTATTCAAATATTGTCTCATTAAACATCTTGTTACTTTGTAAGTTTGTAATTTCTGTTCCTATTTACATTTAGTAACTTGCTTTGGCCATTAAATTGTCAGGGACCAGTACTACATTACTTCTAAACTGAAGCTCCAGCTGGCTCACTTTGTTTTTCTTCTTGTCTTAATTAATGGTCTTGGAAAAGCAATACAAATACATCTTACTAGGTCACATAAGCTGCTATGTCGGAAAGACCCTGAACTCTAATTGATATTCCACTGGACCTATAGCATCAAAAGAGATCTATCTATTGGTGAAAAATAAGTTTTCATGAGATCATTTTTATGTAGAATTTTGAACATTGTTTATATGTTTTTACTTTGTATGTATCAGACAGGAGTATATTTTAGGTGCTTGGGGAACATGAAGAAGACATGTACTTTATTTATCATGATAGCTTAATTATCATATATATATATATATATATATATATAAATTCAACATTGAAGTAAAGTAACGCATGCTATTACTATTGTTTCACTAGTTCTTTTAACATTTTTCTTAATTTTAGCTGTTATATGGCAGACATCACATTATTTATTTTAACTTACTGTGAGTATATATACTCATTTATTTTAACTTACTGTGAGTATATATACTCCCAGTTTCAACAATTTTTAGTTTGTTAATTCACTTAAACAATATCCATATAGTCCTAGATTTGTATTTCATTTTTTCCTGCTTTTTACTAAAACAAATCTTTTATGGGCTCATACTTAGAATTTTCATTTTCTGAATTATTTGAATTGCCCAATATCTTTCTCTGCCTTATACTTCCTCAATTCAATTGCTTTAATGTAGCATAGTTGATCAATCTTAACATGATCACTAATCCCTAATTCTTTTTCTAGGTTGACTGTCTATTGATAATCTTCATCACAAATATCCCCTCATTACAACTAATGTTGCTTTTTTTACTACTTTCAGGTAAATCATAATTTACTGTCCAGAGATTCATATATGACAAACTCAGAATCACCAATAATGCATCTGTGTTACATGAAGTAAAAGAAATAATAAAATACTTCATCTTGGTGACATTTAACCAAGAGTGAGCACGCTTTGAATTTCTTTCTTTTCTCTCCTTGTGTTTTCTATCCTCCAATCTGTCTGTTGTATGAGTATGAATATGTGCCTGACTGAATGCTGTCTGGTGAATCTGTCTTTCCACGATTTTCTCTGTGTGTCCCTGTGTGTGTGTGTGTGTGTGTATTTGTGCCCTAACAAATGGCTATGTTCTTTGTTATACTGAACAGCACACAAAATATGACATGGGGAAAGAATAAGGAATACTTTACAGAAATTTCTGAGGCTTTTACAAAAGATTAAGTCACCAACTCTATCTTACCCAGATAAGCAAACAAACCAATGTTATCAAGTATTATCTGTAATGTTGCACTCAACATTTATGATGGATATCCATTTTATAAGACCATTGTCATTCACTTTGCTATTTTCAAGAGCAAAATATTATCACCACGCACATGCAAAAAGTACCTTCAATAATCTTGAGTCAGGGTCATGGAAGAATATATAATTTAAGATTGTAGCTATACATTAAATTAGGTTGTAAAAGTTTATGTCATGGGAAACCTTAAGCAATTGGTTGTTACCTTGTTCCCTTAAAGGCAAATTAAACAAGCAGACTGAATACAATCTAGGATATCAATTTTAGAACTGAAAGGGCCTAGAGCTATGCTATTAACTCTGGCTGTGAGGCCCAATGAAAAATTTCATCTAGTAGAATATAAAAGATATTTTTTTATAAAAATGCATCACCACATGGTAGTTTCTAAACTACAGCAAGCTCATCCAGATACGCATTCAAAGCTGTCCAGAAACCACCTTCTCATCTCCTGTCTCTGAAACACAGGACTCAGAGAAGACTGGCTCTTAAGTTGCACTATTAGTATCAGTTCAAATTTGGACAGAAACAGGGACAGGCATCTTAAGATGTGAGTGACTGTCACTTTATGACCTCTGAATTTTGCCTGACTTTTTCTAGCTGTTTAGAAGTTACTCACTTTTAGGATATTTTCTGCACAACTAATACACCAGACAGAGCAAAGAATTCATCATTACTAATTTGTGAGTTAATAAATAAAGTTTAAGTAGAATCATGTTAAATAGAGATACTGATAAAGTATATATATACATTTGCATTTGTACATAAATGATGACAAGAAATTTAGTTTCAAAACTAAGCTTTTGAATTCTGCAGAAACCCACAAGCATTTATATATCTAGCATATATATATACAAGTATGTATATATGTGTATATGTATATATTAGATTAGCTCCAGGATCCTAGATATGTTAGAAAATTTCTCTGCCACTGAAGTACATTACTTGTCCTTGAACATATAGGTTTTCCATGGTATATACAATAACCTTGATTTTATTCATTCAAAAGTACCTATTTATGGCATAAGTCAACTAATTTGATTTATTTGATACTCATCCATCTTATGAATTAAAAAAATAAGTAATGATAAAATGCTATTGATTTTATTCAGTTTCTTGATATATATATATGTATATATATATATATATATATATATATATATTAAATTTTCAAGACCTACACAAACATAAAGCAATCTAAACTATTTAAATCTACATCATCACTTTCTGTATTAAAAAACTACTTCCTGATTTCTTGAATGCTTTTAGTTTTAGGTTTTCTTTGTGTGTGATTAGTCTAACAAATATATATTTCCTATCATCTTTCCATGTCACTAAATAGAAGAGACAAATAGTAGACCAGAGAAGTACTTGCCCAAAGTTCTGAAGACCTGTATGTATAATTTTAAGAGAATGTATTCAGAAAACAAAATATGACAGAATAATTATATACTCTCTGATATTGGCTTCAAAAGTATGTCAACAAAGAAAGCTTAAAAAATGGGCCTTTAAGTTTAAGAGGTGTTTTTTAATACTATATTTTGAAGAGTTTACATAGACATATTGCATTTGTAAGAAAATGGAATCCAGTGTTTGTTAAAAAGGTTTCAGTGTCTGCCCCCAGTGTTGTAAGAAAACAGTTTTATTTCTTGGAACTCTACAGAACTATTTTTACATTCCTGATTACTCTAAAACTCATAAAAGTGCTGACATATCCATTTCTAACTATCTTGTTTTATCAGTTACAAAGAAAACCAATTCTATCTTTGTTTCAGGGGCTAGATAAATTATCCATGCTATAAAAAAGAATTTCAAAATAAATTACTAAATCAGTCACTGATGTGAGAAAATTGCAAGAGGAAAGTTTTATTTTGATACACTTTCATTACATCCAAGCAATAAAGCCTGCTTAAGGATACAATGTAACATCTCACACTGACAAAAAGTTGAAGAAATGATTATGTTAAGGTTCCTACCACTTTCTTTAAAAATATTAAAGCAATACAATTTAGGAAAAATTTAAACAGCAATATTACAACTTATGCATTTTATGTGTATATTTTATAAGTAACTTCATGTGACATATTAGCTGTTGTGTAGTTCTTTAAAGCATCATAGCAACAATGACTTGTTTCTTATATTTTTATTAATGTTGAAAAGATAATGTTCCCAATATATAGAAATAATTCTCAATTTCTTCTTTTCCCTTTGAGGATCCAGAACACAACAATAATGTGTGCAGAGGGAGAAAAAATATTTAAGGGAGAACACTAGAGGAAATAGCTTCTGTATTGCCAAAGAGCAGTATGCGATGCTGTAACTTTAGAGAACATTACTTTAGGTAGAGGGATCTAAAGTCAAAGCCAGGTGAATGCATTGCATTGTTATGTGTTTGCAGTTTCAAAATCCCTGCCAACTGTAGGACAGATGCCTCAGCACATAGCAGTGTTAATTCACAAAATACTGTCCAAGTCAAGCAACACATCTTTTGCTTTCTTGCCTTGTCATTTAGAGGGAAATAAATGTATATGTTAGGGGTATAATATGTGTGTAAGGGATGAGAATGGAATGGTCAAAACAGCACAGAGAAAGAACTCACTGATAAATTAAGAAGTCTGGAGCAAATAAATACCTAGTTTTTGGCAGCCAGTGAGCTTGGTCTCTGTGAATACTGTGATTTTCAATAGGGAATGACACAACCTTTAAGGGATTTATTTTCATGATTGTGAAAATACATGTGAATATGTGCACATGTATGCTTATACACACATATGTGCACACAAAGTTAGAATTGGGCTTTGGATAGTTTGACTTACCATTTCTAATTTTACTTATGTAAAGTGAGACATTTAGCAGAAAGTACTTTGAAGCTTTAATTTTTATATTTTCTTTAGTTAAGAATGTATTTTATGATAGCACTTCCAGAACTTGAAGACAACAGTCAAAAGTTGCTTCTTCTAATCAGCCACAAGAGCATGTGGATAAGCAATCAATAGAATGCATTATGCTGATAAGCTATACTATTCAGTAGTATATGTATGTTCAATCCATTTTTGACTTGTAATGTTTTTCAGTGTAGTGTTGTTATATAGGGACAACATTCATCACAAGGATCAAGTCAAGAATCTTCTGTCTGTGCATGTGTGTGTGTGTGTGTGTGTGTGTATGTGTGTGTGTATTGCAGGTGTTTTATATGTTTTTGTTTTTCTGTATTAAAGAGTATAATTTAATATTTAATTCAGATAGCACTTGGAAAATATGATGAACATATAATAAAAGAAGCTTGAATTTATGCCTTGAATTCATTAATTTTGTTTAAATATATGAAATGTTTTCAATACCGTCGTGAGTACTACAGAAGATTAAAAAAAACATAAACTGATTGAAGTCATTGTATTTAACACTGCATGACTTGCACTTTACTGCAAAACAAAAAATTGGGTTGCTTCAAATGTAATTTTAAATAGTTAGTAATTCTGGATTAACTACAGAGAGATTTAACCATGTTAAGGAGTAGAAAACTTGAGTTATTAATATTCTTGAGCATTAGTAATGATCATTGGTGATTATTATTTCATATACTATTTCATTATCTATAATTCAGCATGTAAGAGACATATTTGATGGATGAAAGTTGGAAGCAGGTAATGGCACTAACTTTCTATCAAAATTCAGCCTTCATACCCTATGGTATTTCATCCTCCTGGCCCTGATCACTCTTCACAGATGACATTTCCAATGCAATTTATATACCTCTCTATTCCTCAGATTTATTTTGAAAAGACCTTGCATGAATCCACATAAATTTGGCCTCTTTAGAGGCCAGTCAGTTTGAGGAAAGTAGTTAAGGGAACAAATGATATGAGGTAAATTTTGGAGGGCATTGTCCCTGAAAATAAATAATCTTTAAAATTTATAGGTATAACCATATATCTACTGCAAGTAAGTTACTCTCCCCATCTCATCTTTGTAAACTCAGTTGTAATTTTGAAGTATTTGCTGATGTGAAATGCTGCCTATGAGTCTAGAGTGATTGTCTCTCAGACGACCTCCCTGAAAGCACTGACTTCTTCACATGCCTAACTGAAAAAACAAGACCATTGTAAGATGTCTTTGCTTTGAAAATTTATTACTGTGGAGAGTGAGATGGCTCGCTGGGCAAAGGAATTTGCTTTCACATGCCTCACATTGCCCCTGCAACCCTCATAGTAGTAGAAGGAGAACACTGATTTGCACAAGTTTTCTTTTGACCCCCACACAAACAGCAAGTCATGTCCAACTATATCTACACAGATGATAAATAAAGGTAGTAAACTTTTAAGCACACATACCCATACCCTCACATGAAAATGCATATGAATATATGGACTCATAAGCACATGTATATAACAGGATAAAGCAGCAAAGTTCTTGAAAAGCTACTCTCTTCTTTTCATTTCTCCTCTTTTCTTTATTGAAAATGATTCTTCTCTGAAACAATACATCCAGACCATCCTCCCACCTCTCCCACCTGCTCTCTCCCTTTGGTTTCCCTTCAGAGAAGAGCAGGCCTCCAAGTTTCCCACAAAACAAAATATAATAAGAGAAGGCAAAAGGCTCTCATGTCTAGACTGGGTAAGGCAACCCAATAGGGGCAAACGAGTCTTTGGATTCGAGAAAATACATAGCAGGTGGCAGCAATATGAGTGTGCATTGTCATAAGCTTTATTGATTGTCCTAACAGACAGAATTAAACAGTTAACTCTCAATAGAGGTAAAGCAAATGACTGAGAAGCATTTAGAAAAATGTTCAAAGTCCCCAATCATCAGAGAAATGCAAATAATCAACTCTGGGATTCTACTTTATATGTAACAAAATGGCTAAGATAGAAAACTTAAGCAACAGAATATGCTGGTGAGGATGTGGAGCAAGAGGAACACTCCATTACTGCTGGGAGCACAAACTCGTACAGCTACTCTGGAAATCACTTTGGAGGTTTATAGAATATTAGGAATAGTTTTACCTCAGACTCAGCTACCACTCCTGAGCATATATCCAAAATTTGCTCCACCGCACCTCAAGGACACTTGCCCAGCTATGCTCATAGCCATTTTATTCCTAATAACTAGAAGCTAGGAAACCACCTAGCTGTCCCACAGCAGAAGAATGGGTAAAGAAAGTGTGGTTTATTTACACAGTGAAATAATATGCAGCTATTATAAACAAGGACATCAGGAAATTTGAAGACAGTTGGAACTAGAAAATATATACACAAAAGGACATGTATGGAATCTACTCAGTTATACGTGCATACTAGCCATATAGTAAAGGATTCTTACACTACAACTCTCAGACCCAAAGAAACTAAATAACAAGGGGACTCAAGGAAGGATGCTTTAATCTCATGCAGAAAGGGAAATAAAATAGTCAAAGTAGGTAGAGGAAGGGAGTGAACTGGATTGGAGAGGCAACAGAGAAGAGAATGGTGTGCGTTTTGGGATCAGGTGTAGGGCTAACCATGGAGAGGCTTGGCCCGTGAACAGTAATCTTGGTCAATGAGAGTGGGATCTCTAGGAGTTGACCTGAGATGGGGCATGCTCCAAAGACAATATGAGTGTGACTAGCTGAGACTCCTTGCAGTGGGGGATACGGAGCCTGAAGTGGCTACCCCTGTAGTCAGGCAGTACTACCTATGGAGGGATAACCCACAAATCTTACAGCCCCAAATTTGCCCTGCCTACCAGATGTATAGGGATAAACATGAAACAAAATCGAGGGAATGGCCAATCAATGACTATCTCAAATTGAGACCTATCCCATGGGAAAAACGAATCCCTGACACTATTAATGATACTCGGTTACACTTGCAGACAGAAGCCTATCATAACTGTCTACTGAGAGGCTCCACACAGCAAGTAATTGAAACAGATGCACAGGTCCACAGCTAAACACTAAGTAGATGTAGAGAATCTTGTGGAAAAGTCAGGGAAAGGATTGAGGGACCCAGAGAGGATAGGTAATCTACAAGAATACCAACAAAGCCAATTAACCTGGACCCTTGAGGACTTCAAGAGACTGAACCACCCATCAAAGTCTTGATCTAGGCCCCGTGATCCAGTGCAGCTTGTTCTGCGGGTTCCCCAACAACTGAAGAGAGTATCTCTGACTCTGTTGCCTCTCTGTGAATCCTGTTTCTCGAAATGGACTACCTTTTCTGGTCTACTAGGAGAGCATGGGCCTATGCCTTCAGTGACTTGATGTGTCCTGGTGGGTTGGTAACCAATGGGGTGTTCATTTTCTCAGAGGAGAAGGGATAGCAGTAGTGGTAGGGGTAATGTGAGAAGGGGACTTGTAAGAGGGCCTGGAATTTTGCAACCACAAAGGCATCTCCAGCACGAGGACCTAATTGGGGATTGCCTGAGAACACAAGCATTGCTGACAGAGACAATGCCAGCCAATCAGGAACTACTGTTTAGAAGAGATGCTTCCTTGGGACCAATGAGGCCTGGGTAGAGGGTATTAAAGGAACTTGCAGTGGCATTCAAAAAAACTTGCTACAGTGTAACTCACCTACTCCTGGATTCTGAGTCACTTTGATGTCACTGATTCAGCACCACCTCACCTCCAACCCCCAAGGCCAAGTATGGTGAGGCAGCAGGTGGTCTAGGGCACAGGCAACATAGACTGGGCAAGAAAGAAAATGGAGGGCTTTGGTCAGTGTAAAAGATCATGAATAAATACATAAATTAATGGGGGGGGGGAAGCCGAACAAAAGCAGAAAAGTATCTCTTTTTTTTAAATTAGTCATTTTGCTTGTTTACATTTCAAATGATATCCCCCTTCCTGGTTACCCTTCCACAAACCCCTCATCCCATCCACTCTCCTCTCATACTCTTCGCCTTTATGAGGGTGCTCCTGCACCCACTCACCCAATCCCATCTCACTGCTCTAGCATCCCCATGCACTGGGACATCAATCCTCCACAAGACCAAAGGACTCCCCTTACACTGATGTCAGACAAGCCATCTTCTGCTACATATGTATCTGAAGCCATGGGTCCCTCCATGTATACTCTTTGGTTGGTGGTTTAGTCTCTGGGAGCTTTGAGAAGTCTGGTTGATTGATATTGCTGTTCTTCCTATGGGGTTGCAATGCCCCTCTGCTCCTTAAGTCCTTCCCAAAGCTCTTCCATTGGAATTCCAGGGCTCAGTGGGATGGTTGGCGCTGAGTACCTGATCTGTATTGGTCAGGTACTAACAGAACCTCTCTGAGAACAGTCATACCAGACTCCTTCACATTTTTGATTTTCAAGTTCCTTGAACCTTAGAAATCTTTTCCATTTTATTTAATATGTTTTGTACCACGTAGCCCTTTCCCTGAACATCAGTGCTTTTTGAATAAGAATAGTGCTCTAAGTTCATATACTTACATGCTTATTCCACAGCTGATGAGCTATTTGGAAGGATTAGAAGGCGTGGCCTTGTTGGAGGAGATGGGTCTCTTGAGAGTGGTCTTTGAGGCTTCAAAAGGACAAGTCTGGCTTGCATTGCTTTTTTTCTTTCTCTGGCCTAAAGATCAATGTATAAAGATTACAGCTACTTCTTCAGAGCCATGTCTCTCACCATGATAAATTGGATTAAGCCTCTGAAACCCTAAACAAGACCCCAACTAAGTGTTTTCTTTTATAGGAGTTGGCTTGGTCATTCATAGAAATAGAACAGTGACTGAGACATTTCACAGGGGAGCCATGTTTGTCATTTACTGTACTCATTTCCATAGGAAGCATCATGATTGTAGTTAAATAATTATGAAAACCATCATTTGTTTAACGAAAAGCTTCTTCTTAGAAGATTATTTTATGAAAACAGAGAAATCTACATGATGACAAAAATGAGAACTGCATAAAAATTTGGTGGAAAATCAATATTTTCAATAATGTTACTGCAGTTTTAAGACATTGGCATACTTTTCTTTTTGAGATTGTAATACAATTATACTATTTTCCCCTTCTCCTTCTTCCAAACTCTTCCTGATCTCCTTCAAATTCATGTCCTCATTTTGCTGTTATTTCATGTATATATATATATATATATATATATATATATATA